>NW_007252973.1:0-40404 GCF_000164805.1 Carlito syrichta | reverse complement strand
GGGTCGAGACCCACCTGGGCAGCAAGACCTCATCTGTACAATAAATCAAAAAATCAGCCAGGCGTGGTAGCGTGTGCCTGTAATTCCGGCTGCTCGGAAGGCTGAGGCGGAAGGATCGCTGGAGCCCAGCAGGTCGAGGCTGCGGTGGCCGGGAGTGGCCACTGCACTCCAGTCTGGGCGACAAAAAAAAAAATTGATACCATTTTTAATTAGTCCTATAAAATTAGAGAATTTTGCTACTTTAAATAAAAGTACACCATAAACCTTGGTTTGCTTCACTGTTGGAAACATTAATGAAGTTAATTTCTATTGGAAAAAAAATGATCTCAAATAACTCTAAAAATCCGATCCTGGGGGATGCTATTGATTCATTCTGTCTCCCACCATGATTTCAGTAAAACACCTTTCCCAGACTGTCTACATCCAAAACAGCCACAATCAACACTTGTCTTATTGCAAATAACTATGTATCATCGTCATTTTTACACACTAATTTCAAAGAAACACCCTGTTAAAAAGAAGTATCAAACCCACCTAACAGATTATAAAAATGAATTATTGAAAAACAGCATAATATAGTAGAATATCTTACTGATCCTGAAAGACCCTTGGACTAAAATCTCAGTTCTACCTTTTGCTAGTTTTGCCACCTAACTAAAATAAATAACCACTCTGTGTCTCAGTTTAAGTGTCCATAAGTGGAGATCATAATAGTACCTATGTCATAAAGTTGGTGTATATGTAGAACATGCAAGACATTATTTGACCCATGAAAAATGCCATATATGTTAGTAAATAATGATGTGTATGTGCATGTCTATATGCAAACTTATAGTATTCTTATTAAGCCACTTTCTTTGCTCATTTTTTAATATATGAATATATCCCCCAGTATATTCACTAATAAGAGTCTCAATATAGTATTTATTTAATCAATTATGTAGATTTTTGGTGAAATATTATGAATCAACTTATATATTATACTTTTATCTAAATGTTAATTCATAAACAACCATGAATGTAATGAACAAAATAGCCATATTTCATATTTATTTATTTATAATAGCTAAATATAGCTAATAACTTTACTAAGTAAATTGACATGTGTTTTACGAGAAAGTATGTATGTAATAGTTTTAAATACCACTAAGCTGATGGCTCCCCAAATTTGCTGTCCCTTAGAAGCATCTGAGATTTTTTAAAAATCCCAATGCTTAGCTACTATCCCATACCAATTAAATCAGAGTGTCTGGCAATGACAGCCAGGCATCAGTAGCTTTTAAAGATACCCTGGTTCTTCCACAGTACAGAAAAATTTGGAACCACTGCCAAAGTTTCATCATCCATTGTGTGGTGCATAGACCAAGAGCACTGAAATCACCTGGAAGCTTGTTACACCTGCAGAAACACGGGCCTCACTCCAGACCTACTAAATCAGAGTCTATATTATTAACAAGATCCCCAGATAATTCATACGTATGCTGAAGTTTGAAAAACATTGTTTGAATTTTGAGAAAAATTTTGAGAATTTTGTTTGAATTTTGAGAAAAATAAACCAAATCCCTAAGAAGAATATAATACAGAAATTAGTTTTGGCAAATATATATTGGCATCAAACGTGGATATAACAGTAATCTTAAGGAGAAAAGAAAAGACTTTATTTTTTTCACTAACCTTTACCTTAATCTGATATTCTGATTTCATTCATCAGACATCAGATTCTCTGTCTGCAATATTAATTATTCTAACTTCTTTCCAATAAAGCACCTTGCATTTGCCCAAGTTTCAATTAGCATTTTTGACCTTGAAATGCCACTATGCTATAGATCTATATTGCAAAAATTAATGCCTGCAATTTTTTTCCAGTACAGTAATAAGAATTTTATAACACTGTGACATTTGCTTTGCTATTATATGAATGAATTATTATCTTTGCATTAATGTCAATGTCCTTCCTTCAGGTTTTATAGTATTCAAACTAGGTATCTTATATTGTTCCTTTTGGAATATATGCTAATTCCTTAAAAATATTATAGTTATTCTTCACTATTCAACCATTTATTAGCTTAGTAACATTTGTTGCCTGTTGGCTATCTATTAAACAATTTTACAGGGAAAGTTTTTTACATACCCTGTATAACTAATATCATTTATTGTTCAATCTTAGAACTTAAATTGGAAAACCAATAAATCTTAAAAAAAATTCAACAACCCAACACCAGCAGTTGATGGAGAACAAAGTACTATTAAAGAGAAACAGAAAATAATTTCTCTATAAATGGCTACTCTTCTGTGAAGAAATTATAATTTATATGATGATTAAAAATGTAAGATTATTCTGTTTTAAGTTTACAGAGAGAGAGAGCTCCATGAGATTGGATACCAGTTTTTTGTTTGTTTGTTTCGTTTGATGAATAAAGGGCATTATATCCAGGGAAGAGAGAAAAGTTTGATGTAGCTATGGTGTAGTGTGAGAAGAGAAGTGGTGACAGAGGTTGTCCAAAAATATTATAAAGTGACTTTGTTTGCCAGATCAGAGTCAGGAAATTTTCTATGCATATATGAATTTTTCAGATTGTAACATGTAAACAGCATCAAGAAACTGTTTGGTTGTTTGTTGCTTGTTTATTTTGGGAAGAGATACCTTTTTAAAAATGGGTATAATTCAGGATTAGGCATATAAATGGTCATCATACAGGTAAAGTTTGGCCTTATTTTGGTCATCAATAAGGGTACCTGATCTCAAACCAGGTGAAGTGGGGACCAAAGAGATACCTGGTTTTAAAGTGGAAAGTAAAACTGGTTGAGAAAAAAAAATCAAAAGACTGATTAGGGGTCTATTATAACAATCTACATATCAGAGTATAAATATATAAAAGATATCAATACAACAAGAAATAAGAAAGGGAGCACATTTAAACAGCATTTGGGAAGTTAAACCTATGGTATTTTGTGACTAGAAGAATATGAAGGGGAAGGGTAGGAAGATAGACAACACAGTATACTAGTAGCTTTATTTTGGAGTAATAAGCTCCAAAACTCTTAGCATAACTCTTTTTTTTTTTTTTTTTTTGAGTTGGAGTCTCACTCTGTCGCCCAGACTGGAGTGCAGCGGCCTCTCCCGGCCACCACAGCCTCGACCTGCTGGGCTCCGGCGATCCTTCCCCCTCAGCCTTCCAAGTAGCCGGAATTACAGGCACGCGCTACCACGCCTGGCTGATTTTTTGATTTATGGTAGAGATGAGGTCTCGCTGCCCAGGCGGGTCTCGAACCCGCAGGCTCAGGCAATCCACTCACCTCAGCCTCCCAAAGGCGCGGGATTACAGGCTGAGCCACCAGGCCCGGCTTAGCATAACTCTTAAGGATAAAAATGACAGATTAATTCAGAGCTCAGGAGATAAGCATGGTCTAGGCAAGAGAATTTTGAAGTCACTTGCACACAGGTGGTCTTTGGTACTGAATGGTCACATCATTCGGAAATTGATAGAGAAGGGTCCTGACCCTAAGATCCTGTAGACATGGAGGAAGATGATTTTGTAGAAGGCACTGAGAAAGAGTGATGATGGTGGGAGGTGAAGAAGCAGGACAGGGCAGAGTGGTGTCACACATTATTTTTATGAGAACTAAGGTGAAATGTGTGGCAGTAAAGGTCTGCTGTGGTTCCATTCTCCCAGACATGAGGCGTGACTAATACATGAGTCCTATTCCTTTTTGAAGAGGCTGAGAATTATAAAAACCAATATAAAAGGCTAGATATGAGAACAAAAGCTGATAATGACTAACTCAATGCTGTTTAAAACTTGGCTGTAATTCATATCACAGAGTTGCGATTGAGGCTGTTAGACAAGAAGATTCTGGTGCCAGGCCACCTGGTTCATATCTTTTCTCTGTTCACAGTACATGAATGATCCTGAACACAGTGCTTACCCTGCTGTATGTCTCATTTCCCCATGTATTAAATGGAGTTCATTGTTCTCCACCCCCATAGAATTATGGTGTGGATTAAATACGATGGTAAAGGTCAAACATTTGGAAAAAGTTGGCACAAAGCACATGCGCTAAATAAATGTTAGCTATTATTATAATAAAAATGTTTCTTTAGCTTGGCTAGGATTCTGCAAGGTGATACCAGTCACACTTACAATTCCAAATAAGACACAAAGCTAAAAAGGAATAAAAAACTTTTTCTAAATAAGTCAAGAAGCTTCTGGTCTTGGGAAAACCCTTCTTTTAAATGAATTGTTATTTGTTTTAACAGTACATTAGGAAAAGTAGAGACATTTGAAATTCAGGTTTTTCAATAGCAGAACTCAAGTGGTTAGTCTGTGGGATCCACTGTACTGGAATAACTACGAAAACTGAAGGAAAACATTTTAATCTGTCTTCTAGGAGAAAATACAAAATAAGACATTTTAGATAAGGTTCACAGAGTTCCTAAACTAAAAAGCTAAACATCTAGAACACACTGTAAGATGTTAAGATAAGTTGAGCGTGGATCTTCTAGGTTACTCAGGACATTATTTAATGATGTTATAATTGATAAATACTTGGAACTGCCATTCTGCTAAAGCAAAAATATGCACTTTTGAATCATCACATTTTGCCTAATCGTTTAAATCTTCCTCTGATTATTTAGAAATAGTAATTTTTATGCATAATGTTTTTCATACAGAGTTAGGGGCTTTTCTATCTACCTATCAATCAATCTATCATCTATCTATCATCTATCTATCATAATATATTTCTATCCATCCTATTTATTTCATAGATCATGCCCAAGTTCTGAGATGCTATGGGAACATTAGTCTCTACATTTCAAAATGTTATTTCCTCACCCTAAAAAATTCTTTCTGTTGACCACTTTTAAAGGGCTTGAATTATGGTATTTCTTTGAATACAAATAACGTGGCTGACTCATGGGTCTGGTAACACACACAGCTGGAAAAGAATACATTAAATCTGGGTGTGTACAATTTATCTCAGTGCTGTTTCTCTAATTTAAAAATTGCTAAACCACACCTGTGGAGAACTATTCTACAAAAACAAGAAAAATGACATTTTCTGTCAACTGTTTCTTTATAGTTATATTTTAAAAGTTTTTAAAATTCTTGGCACACAGATTTATAGCCAAAAAATAAACATTCCATTAGTATGCATTAAATATTCAAATATTTAAAAATTAAATGGTCAACTGAAATGTACTCTAATAGATGTCATCATTTCTCTTAAGAACTCTTTAATTAATATTCTACATTAAGCTCTCTTCATTTTTTATGAAGATAAATCTTACAATTTAATTTACTTTATGTACTCTTTTGACATCCATCATATCTTGATTTTACTATTTAATTAACCACTTTGAACTTTTCTGTCCATTCTTTATTATTATAATATGACATATTTCACTGACATTATTTTACAATATAATTCCCATTTCTTGGTGCTCTATACCCTAAAAGTTATGAAGAAAAATTATTGGATGTAGTTCACATGGGTTTTGATAGTTTTTACTCTCCTTAAGCAATAATTTATTTGTATATATCTTATATTCACAATGTTCTAAATGTTTTTGGTGAACTTGTTAAAAAGAATTGTGGTGTACATGTAAGGATTTGCTACATAAGTCAATTGTGTGCAGGTGTGGTTTGGGCTTCTAGCGAACCCTCTCTCCCCCTGGTAGTGGACATGGTACCCAGTAGGTAGTTTGTGTCCCTTATCCCCTCTTCCTCCTTCTCTCCTTTAGTAGTGCCAAGCATTTGTGTTCCTACCTTTGTGTTCAAGTACTCAGTGTTTAGGGCCCACTTATGAGTGAGAACATGCGATATTCAGTTTTCTGTTTTTGCGATATTTCACTTAGAATGATAGTCTCCAAGAGCATCCGTACTGCTGCAAAGAACAGGATGTTTTCTTCTTTATAGCTGCATAGTGTTCAATCAGTACTTTATCCAGTCCACTTTTTATGGGCATCTGGCTTGTTTCCTTGTTTTTGCTATTGTGAATAGTGCTTCAGTAAACAGAAATGTGCAGGTGTCTTTTTGGTAGAGCTATTTATGTTCCTCTGGGTGTATTCCCAGAAGTGGGATTGCACACAAGTTAGTAGTCACCACTAATATGTTTTCTATAAATAATAATTTTTTATTTATTGCCTTGTTTCTCCGAATTCTGTCTACTTGTGGTTGTTTGTCCTCTGAGTTTCTTTAGGAATTGATCTTATGGATTTTTAAACATCCAGCGGCTGAATTCAAAAATCTCATAACCTGTTTTATCCATTTGGAGTGTATCTTCCTTTGAAGAAATTATAAGCACTTATATAGAAATAAAAATATTTTTCAAAAGTAGTGTTCTCCAAATAACTGAAATCAGTATATTTATTATCAACAGGAGCACAGATTGACATAATGAACAAAGAAATAAAATGAAATTTAGATGAATTTCTTTCTCCTTCTGACTTCACTTTGTAAACTTAGATATTTGATTCTCTTTCCTAATTTTGTTATCTAGAAAATGAGAAATTTTGTTGTTTCTAGCATATTTTTCTATAACTGTGTCTTTCATTTGATATATGATCAATAAGCATTTGTTGAATAAATGGGCACTTGTTAAAAAACTAGTAAGTAAAACGGCAGGGATTCCAACCTAAGCACAACCACCTTCAAAAACTCGCTTTTCCCCTAAGTGCCTAACATCCATTAGGGAAGATACACCTGTTTGTAAAAGATAAAATTCCTTGTGCGTATACATTTGCAAAACTCTACTAACATACTTTTTCTAGGCAACTATTTAAGTCAGTAGGAAAAAAATTGCATTTGACGCTGACAGACATAGGATAATTTCCTGGGTCTACAACTCACTTTTGTACATGTTCTGCTGTTTCTGCATATAAAATGATGTTGGGTCTCTCTCGTGTGTGTGTGTGTGTGTGTGTGTGTGTGTGTGTGTGTGTGTGTGTGTGTGTGCGTGTTTCTGAAACAGATAATATATAAAAATCAATTTGCAAAATCTCAATATCTATAAATCTAGTTGTGATTGTAAATAATGAGAGGCTAGCTAAAAGGAAAAGTCTTGATGAGAATGAAAGGCAGCATTTTTAAAAGAAGTTTCTTTTTCTTCCCTTCTTCAATTTTATCTATTCCTGAAAAAGATAAGACTTTAGTTATAGCACCATCTCTCAGGAAGCCTTGGCAAGGTATGTGTGAAGAGCTTGGAGAATAACTGAATCTAATTGTGAAGAAATAATTAGTCAAATACAGAACAAGGGACCCTGATAGACTAGATCTCTTCAAACGTAGGCTAGAACTCCTTAACCAGTTTTTCAACTACAGATCTTAGTCTTTTCTATAGGCCTTACTATTTTCAATGTTATGAGAACAAAAGAGAAAGGGCAATAAGTAGCATGGAAACATGGGAAGATTGTTGAGATATATGGTTGGTTCTCCATTCCCTCAAAAATATATTCAATTCAAGAAAAATCAGAAGCAGCATTACTTTTGTTTCTGTTAGGCCAGTAGGAAATCAAGGTACCCAGGAAAAATAGCCATTATACATGGGTGTGTTCATGTCCTGAGATGCAGCTGTCATCTTCAACATAGTCAACAAAACGGCCATGACTCACTTTCATAATAACAACTCTGACATTTCACAGACATTTTGTAAAAGTTACCCCAACAGTTATAAGTATTTCAAATTGGTCATTTTTTTTTTTTTTTTTTGCCTCTTGAATTTCAAGAACAAATTCTCTTTCTAAAAATATCTTAAATAATCACCTTCAGATTGCAACTACCTTACTTAGGATACTAGATAGCAAGATTTCATGTTATTTGAAATGTTGCTTGACTTGTCTTTGACTAATCTAGTGATAACTTTGTTTGTTGAAGATAAATCAGAACTGATATTTATGTATATTAATGCATTAATGCATTTGTAAAGCACCATGCTTTTACATTTATGATATACCCAGTGTTTTTATTACACATTGTCTTCTTTGATCTTGCCACCACTGTATGAGAAAGGGAAGACAGGTATCATATTTTACTGATAAGTGAAACATTTCTTTTTCTTTTTTTTAAAGATGTGGGGTACAATTGAGGGTTAGGGTATATAAATGTTCATTTATGCTGGTAGCCTTGTTAATGAGGTGTGCCCTCCCCTCCCAAAACAGTCTCCCTCAACTGCCAATCCCACCCTACCTCCCCTGGCAGTTTCCCATTACTGTCGATCCCTTTCTTATAGTATTATGATAATTGTTTAAGGTCCACTTATGAGTGAGAACATGTGGTACTCTGTTCTTTGTTTCTGTGATAGACCACTGATTATGAAAGACTCTAAATCCATCCAAGTTACTGCACAGTCCATATGTTTGTCTTTCTTTATGGCTGCATAATATTCCATTGTATATGTACCATATTTTTTTAATCCAACCCAGCTTCAATGGGCAGCATGGTTGATTCCACGAAACAGATTTTAATTAGGAAATTGTCTTCCCCAAGGAGTATCAGACAAGTAACCGGAGTTACAAAGTGTAGTTATGTCAAAATTGAGTTTCTAGTCTCTAGTCAATTTAGTATATGAACCTGCCTTTAATTAGCAATCACTGAGTGTCTGGTGTGTGGTGGTGGACTTCTAGCTTGCTACAGTTGTCTCGTAACTCATCTCCTGGTTTGCACACTAATTCTACCTAGTCTATACTATAGATTGTAGCCAGGGTTGTCTTTAAAACAACAAACTTCTTCTCAGGCCTTTTTCCTACCCTAAACCTCCACTGGTTGCCAACACACCTAAAAGCGAACCCAAAATTTTCATCCTAACCAATGAGGACTTCCAGGATCTTTCCTCAAGGCCCCCATTTTAACTCCCTCACTGTAGGGTAGTCACATGTGCTTCACTCTCAATACACCAAGGGCACGCCTATCTTAGGGCTTCTGTGTTTGTGCCTAGAACATTCTCCTTCCAGACACAAATGGAATTGTTCTTCTAAATGTACACTTACAAGTGTTTGGCTGATTGATTTAAGTCTTTGCTTGCTATCAACTCCTCAGAGAAGGCTTCCATATTAAACAGTCTCCTGAACCAACACCTTCTGTCTCTTACTCTACTCTGTTCCTAGCATCTGGGAGAGTGCCTAGCAAAAACAACTTTAAATAAATATATGCCAAATGAACAAATGAGTAAATAAATGAATGTATACAGTAGAGAGGATAGAGATATATCAAGGTTGAGTTTCGCTCTTGCTAGGCTATCCATAAGGCAATGTATACAAGAGTGCTGGATATGTAATTGCCTGTAGAAATAACTACTTTCTTTTAAAAAATAATCTAAGTAGAGAGTTTATTTAGGCCACAAAGAAGGGAACAATAGACTTTGGGCACAGCTCAAAATGGGAAGGAGGGAGGGAAAATAAAGGAAACAAAACTACCCATTGGGTACCTTTCTCATCATGGGGGTGGAGGGGAGAAGAGGTTCAAGAAACCCAAGCCTTGCCTTCACACAGTATGCATATGTAACAAATCCTCACATGATTCTAAAATTTTTTTAAAAAATACAGAAATGAAGAGACTTTTTTATTTTCAGGAAGTCTCTAGCCCTCCGGTTGCTTAAGCAATTTAAAATGGCAAAGTCAAGCCGGGCTCGGTGGCTCAGTCTGTAATCCCGCACCTTGGGAGGCTGAGGTGAATGGATTGCCTGAGCCCGCGGGTTCAAGACCCACCTGGACAACTTGGTGAGACTTCATCTCTATAATAAATCAAAAATGAGCTGGGTGTGGTAGTGCACGCCTGTAGTTCCAGCTACTTGGAAGGCTGAGGTGGAAGGATGGCTAGAGCCCAGCAGGTCGAGGCTGCGGTGACCGGGAGCGGCCACTGCACTCAGTCTGGGTGACAGAGTGAGACTCCCAACTCAAAAAAAAAAAGAAGAAAATAAAATTCAAAGGTCAGAATCGGATTTTAGAAGGAATTAGTATGTGTAAATAAATAATTAACCAAAAAAATAGAATTTTTCAATATTTATTTTTCAACCTACTAGCTTGAACTAAAATACTAGTACCGTGGAAGCCATCATGGACATATTCCTTTCCGGCACTGATCACGTGTCTTAAGCAGTAGAGATTTAAGTTCAATAAATTAATAGTGTCTTCATTTATTTAATCAAGTTATTTATTCATTTACTCAGACTCAGCAGTTAAAATTGCAGGAACTTACAGATTTATAGTATTTTGCTTAAAGGAGGTCATCTTAATTGCTGGAGACAAACATGAACACTGCATCTTCCTCAAAATGGATTGAGTCTCATCATATTGATCATATATGTAAATCTTTCAGGTCAAAAAAAATTCCATGCCTGAAACACTTTCCTTGTTTCTTTTTTCCTGTATTCATGGCTTTTTAACTGATCTTGTAAGATGAATTTAGAAAAAAAAATTCTAAAAGTGATTATTGTTCCAACCCTAAAATAATCTCTAAGTTTCATGTGCTTTCATAGAAGAAGGAAGAATAGAGTATAGCCCATTTAAAATACCAGCAATAAGAGCTAGAAAAGGAAGAAACTTGAGCTAAAGTTCAGCCACATCTTTAATGGTCAAATTGTGGTTCTTATGTCACAGAATTTGGTCTTTTGTTTCCTTTTTATCAAGCAAAAACATTTGCAAAACAACTAAAATGTTTTTCTTTTCCTTTTTTTTTTTTTTTTTTTGTTGTTGTTTGGTGTTTTATGATAGGACCAGTACTGTTTGTGGCCTGTTAGTAACTAGGCCACACAATAGAAGGTGAGCAGCTGACCATCAAAGCTCCGCTTTCTGTCAGATCAGTGACAGCACTAGATTCTCATAGGAGCGTGAACCGTATTGGGAACTGCACATGGGAGGGATCTAGGTTGCACACACCTTGTGAGAGAATCTAATGCCTGAGTATCTCCCTCCACCCTTCATGGAAAAATTGTCTTCCATGAGGTCCCTGATACCAAAAAGTCTGGGGACGACTGCATACAGTCTGGAGAGTATTTTAATAAAGCATGAGCCTATTGGTTGCTCATAATTATCCAGTAAGACAGGTGGATAAAAAGGACAGGCGGTGTCCTTTTTATAGTTAACCAGCCACAAGCTCAATGAAAGGCATAATCAAGAACCAGAACAAAGACGTTTGATTCTACAGATCACCCTTTTCCCACAAAATCATACTGTCTCTTTGATTTCTAGTGTATAAAATTGTTCAAGTTGTTTACCCACTTACTTGTTCAAGTTTCCTTAGTTCGGACAATGCTGAATAATAATCCCTCCTTATCCATGCTCAACTCAATGCTTTACAAAAAATGTCAGAGCTCTTCCTGTTTGAAGTATCACAGTAGATCTCAGGAATTTTTAATACCTTGCTCTCAGGGAAAACCTTAATTAAACAGCTAGTTAATTAATAAACAGACCTGCTGCTATATTTATTTCTCTATTTTGACATGTAGTTGGAGTCACTTAAAAACTTAGTCCCTAAATAAGAATTGTCAGTAATCTCAGAGCAATACAGGCTGCTGTTTTCAGACTGCAAGAAAGGTTTGAGCTGGCTGCTTTTCAGGCTGCTTGCACTTTTAAATGTGGCTAGCATACAAGATGTGTTTTTGGATCTATTCTAAAAGGTTTTTTATTTCTTGGTTCTGACATTCTGTCATAGAAATCGAAATTAATTGCAGAAAGCCCAACCATAGGGAATTATTTCATAATGATGTTTAATGCTCATTTGCATACCTTTGATTGTTAGTCATCCAAGGTCATGATGGCAGAAGACTTCTTTTGCTCACCTACATCCAATTCTCCTCCCCTTCTGGGATTCCAGAAGGATGAGGTTTTCCACCATGTGACTATCTCTGAATAATGGTTTGTGAGTAGAAGTGATGAAGCACTTAATTGCTGGTTTGAGACCCGTCAGTGTCCTCTTTCCCTGTGTCAGAAACTGAAGAGACATCAAGTTTCAGATGCCATAGCCACAAGACAGAGAAGATCCATCAGCCAGGGTCCTCATGTGTACTAGGACATTCTGCTAATGCATGAAGGCCATGGAAGCATGAGTGAGAAAGAAGCCTTAATGGTGCAAATTACTGAGAATTTAGAGGTAATTTTTTACTGCCTATCCTAATTTAAAATTCAAAGACTACAGTCAAAGGGGCACAGAAATTTGATCCAGGATATCCAGCTTAGTAGCTTTGTCAATTTAGGTAAGTCACTTAAATTTGTTGAGTTTCATTTTCTTCCTTTCTTAAACAGAAATGATGAAAATATCTTTTACCTAAAGAAGTGATTATGAAAATCAAAGTATGTAGTATACATGGAGCTATTCAGAAATTTATATTCATAAGTGTGGTGACATATTTTTTATTCTTTTGTAAGAATACAAAGTAAATAAGAAGATCAAAGTTAGAAGATGTGAGTGAACAGGATGTTCCAGTGGAACAGAAGCAGAATTTATTGCAAACAAAAATATATACTCAAGGGAGAAGGAAACTATAATGGCACAAGTAGGTGTGTCACTTACTATGACAGTATATTATAATGAGCATATTAGGAGGGGCAGGATGTCATTGTTTGTTTGTTTGCTTGTTTTGACGCACTATTATAATCATACTGTGGTAATTCAAAATTTAGAATCAGGCATTCCAGACAGGTTCAATTCCATGATAACTAGCCGTTTCAGATTTGTCTGTACATTTTTTCTCTAACTAACTTTGAGCCTCAGAGAATCAAGACATTCTCTTATATTTCTTTCAGCACAATATAGAATACAAAGTAAACTATGTGTTAAGAGAGTATGAGATCAATTGCTATTATTCTGGAATTCTTAAACCCTATTTCCCAGTCTAGAAAAGCAAATAGGCCAGAAAAGCTGTTAGGCACATATTAGATATTTCTTTTATTATTAGAATAGGACCAGCTGAGAAGAGAAATGGACATGCAACTAATGATCTATATTTTCCAGTCATGAAAATTGACTATGTCTCTGAAGCTGAGCTGAATTCCAGCTCTACTACTTAACTGAGTTATCGTGAACATGTAACTGATCATCTGTAAAGTTTTCTCATCTATAAGGTGGGTAAAATAATAGCATATAACTTACACAGTTATTTTGAAACACAGGGAGTTAATATGTGTAAAGTGTTTGGAAAAAGAATCAGGATATAGTGAGCACTCTAAGGCTTACTTACTATTTTTTCCTTTTAATCAAACTCCAGCTTTTTAATCCAAACTCCAGCTAATAGAAGCTGAAGAAATTGGATACCCTAAAAGATGGTGGAGTTTGTGAGAGGAAAGAGAAATGAGTTTCTGAGCAGCTTTCAAACACACATTTAAGCAACAGCAAATGAGTAATGATGATGAAGTTTTTATGATGTTATGATTGGTAAGAGGTCCATATCACTCCTCAATCTTCTTTTGTGTGTTCTTTGTGTTTCTTTTCATAGGAGAACACATTTGGGTGGAAACAATTATGGCTTTTATCTAAATTAAAATTTAATCCTCCACAAAATTATCTTTTTCTTATGATTTCTGGCAAAAGTCTGAATGTTTTCCTAGTTACTAAAGCTTGAGATCTTAGTGTCATTTTTTTGATCTGCTCATTTTCCTCTTCCATGCCCAATCAGTGGCCAAACTGGTCAAATGTTTTTACAGTAGAGTCTTTACCACACTCTTCCTCTTGTCATTTCAAAAGTCGTCATCTTTTCACTGCCTCATTGTTCTGGGCTTTCCATCACATTCTTTGCTACCAGTGAGGCTTGCTTCATCTTTGCTGAAGCAAATACAAGAGTTGGTTTTGATTTTTCCTTCAAAGAATATAGATTTTAAAAGAAAGTCTACATTCCCATTGATACTGGGAAAAGACCCAGGAGGGTTCCCCAAAATGGGAGTGAACTTTTGCCTTGGTTTTTCATCCAGATTCTTGACAACATTGTGAGAAAAAATCCAAAGACAGTAGTCCTAGCGATACAGAAACAGAGGAGTTTATTGAAATCAAAAGTACACACAGAATGGATAGGAGTGTGGGCACTCAGGAGTCACAATTAGTGGCTTCTGGTTTTTCTTTTCACATTTCTAATTGTTTTAAATTAAGTGTGAAACATTTATATAAAGGGGTGGAATATTCATAGGTTTTCCAAGGAAAGGATAGAAATTTCTAAGAATTGAGCACCTCTCCTTTATTGTATACTTTTGATTACCACTAGAGCTGTCATGGCACCAGTAGGTGTGTCATTTACTATGATAATATATTACATATATTACATATATTATACATACATAATGAGGCCAAGGTCTGGTAGTGGGAAATTTGACACCATCTTAGTTTGAACTGATTCTAGTTGATCTCCAACTGCATTCTGTTTTCTGCAACCTGTGACCGGTCAGCATTTCTTACTTGTTGTTCAGTTTTTCCTCTTCCCTGCTTTCACCCTAATGGTCCCTATCTACAATGTTTACTGCAGGATTATTCATAATTGCCAAGTTATAGAGATAACCTATTTGACAGATGAATAGATAAAAATAGTTTTACACACACATACACACACACACACACACACACACACACACACACACACACACACACACACACATTTACATACAGAATGGATTATTATTAAAAAAGAAGGAAGTCCTGCCATCTGAAACAATATGAATGAATCTGGAAGACATTATGCTAAGTGAAAAAAGTCAGACACAGAAAGACTAATACTGTATTATTTCACTTTTATGTGGAATCTAAAAAAGCTAAACTCAGAAGCAGAAAGTAGAATGGTGGTTAGCAAGGTTTTAGGGGGGAGGTGTGGGGGTGTGTAGGAAGGGGAACAAGCATTTTAAAAAATACAAACTTTCAGTTTTAAGACAAATAAGTTCTAGGGATCTAATGTACAGCAAACATCTTAGTGGTTATAGTTATTAATATTGTACTGCAGTACTTGAAATTTGCTAAGAGAATATTTCTTGTACTCTCAACACACACACACAGGTTACCATGCAAGGTGATACATATATTAATTAGCTTTATTTTGGTACTTCACTATATACACATTCATCAAATCCTCACATTATATATTTTAAATATATACAATTTTTATTTGCCAATTATTCCTCATTCAAGCTGGAAAAATAAAATAAAAACAAATCAAGGACATACATAAACTTATTTATCATACTATGATTCTGTTTTGTTTAAAAATATTTTTTTCTATTTTTTTATTATAAAGGTGTGGGATAGAATTCAGGGTTAGGCATACAAATATTGATTATGCAGGTACCCTTGTTGATGAGTTATGCCCCCCTCTCCTAGCAGTTTCCTCAACTGCCAATCCCACCCCCCCGACAGTTGCCCACTACTGCCAGTCCCTTTCTTATAGTATTATAATTGTTCAAGATCCGCTTATGAGTGAGAACATATGGTACTGTGTTCTTTGTTTCTGTGACAGGTCACTGAGTATGATTGACTCTACATCCATCCAAGGCACTACAAAGTCTATATGTTTGTCCTTCTTAATGGCTGCATAATATTCCATTGTGTTTAATAACATTTTGAAAGAAAAATTTACAGTTAATTGAATTAAAATGTAATAAAACATGCATTTCCATTCATAAACTTTGAAATGTATGGTTGAATATAGCTTATATTTCTTTAAGCCAAAAGAAGCATATGGTATAATTTTTCATAAAATATTGTGAGTTTTAGAAATTGGATTTTTTTGCATTTGTTTGCCGTTTTATAAGCTTTTTATTTAAGGAGAGTTTATTTTTGTCATAGCCAGAAAGTAAAAAATAAATCATACCATTGATTTATTTTGCATCCTACATTGACATATCTTTGCCTCATTCAATGAAGATAATAGTGAATTTAACTTCGATAGGTAAGAAAAGAAAATGTGTGAATGTGAAGTTGTGGTCCACAGGGTAACCAGCTGTCTACTGGAGACATGTACATTTGTCATAAGATCATTAAAGTATACAAAATATGCAAATATTTTCAACCAAATAGATTACAGTAGTATTCTTTGTAGAATGCAAGATACATATATATATATATATTAAGCAGCACATTCTGGTGTGGTATTTCTTAAACAAGTTTGTTTAGAAATGAGCTGATGAAATGTGAAGGCTAATGTCTGTTTCATAAAAGAAAAAACAGAATAATCAATCTCCTCACCTTAAAATGGCTTTCACCCAACTTGTGAAATCCACTGGGATACTTATGGAAATAAAATGTGCTTAGTTTGTTTCACTATAATTTTGGTGAAGAAATAAGGATATGTATACAAAGTTGGGAAATGAAATAAGAGATATTATCTATTCCCAAGATGTCTGAATTTTCACTAGGACAGTTACATTTACCAAGTTACCTTAAACCAACTAATTTAATTGTAGCTTTACTCCCTTACTGAATATGGGAAGTTATTTGTAATAACCACTTCCCTGCTAATTCATGGCAATAGGATTAAACCAAGAAACATTCAAAACAAGAGAATATCTGTTTGGGTTCACTTTTACTGCTGAAATTATAAAATTATTTAAGAAAGGAATATTTAAAGTAATCAAGCAATAGATGTATTCTTTATGTGGAAAACCAAGTATGATCTTAATAAAATAGTAAGACAGCCACACAACCAGACAGGCTGATAGATAGATATAGATAGATAGCTGTCTTTGTCTTCTTAGAAACTATGAAGATTGATTGCCAAAAGATATCCATACTGGCATGAAAATTGACATTAGCAGTAAGTTCGGATTCAATAAGTTACTCCTGACTTTTCAGATAATCATCAATAATAGAAAAAAAGCTTTGAAATGAATAGCATAATTTCACTTTGAACAGTTGTTATTCCTGACTTCATGCACACATTTTCTGAATTTTATAAATGCCTCAATAGTATAGGTGTGTGTTTATGTATACACAGGCATTCTCTCTCTGTCTCTCTCTCTCTCTCTCTCTCTCTCTCTCTCTCTCTCTCTCTGTCTCTCAAGCACACACATGTACACACAAATTGATGGAAAGAAAGCAATTGGGAGAAATATGTCTGTTACCTTCAATTTCATATGCATAAAAAAGGATAAGAGAAGGGATTTAAAACATAAGAGCAAAGAGAAAGAAAATGTCAAGCTTGATAGGTTATAGCAAGAGAAAAAATTTACTCTTAAATCCCACCATTTAACCTTTTAGTGTTAATTTGATTTTATATTCAATATGAACACGTTGTGTCTATCAGCAATTAAATCTAGATTGTTATTCTACCCAGGCTAAGACTACTGCTGCACAGTGGAGCCCAGCATTTTAGACTCTTAATCTGGAATTGTCAGGTACATCAGTTTTTAAAGATTGTTTGAATGTAACTATACAAAAATGTCATTTTGTCCCCTGTTGGTTTACAAAAGTCTCCTGTAACTTAAAAGCTCTGGCCATCACAGATCTCTGGTGTCTAGGTAAAAAGCTGTTTGTTTGTTTTCTCTAAAGAATGACTCAAGAAAATCAATTCCAGCCAAACAGAAAGCAGTGTCACTACCAAACACTTTTTCTTTTGTTTTTACTATTTGGAAGGCTCTGCTGTAAGTTTCCTTTGCCCGCAAACCATTTCCTTCCTTCCTTTTATGCATAAGAACTGACTCCACTCTGAAATAGGAGTCCTACTGGAGTAGCTCATCTTTGAATGGCTGTTCATAGCTTATTTCACTCAGTAACATTTAACGTGTTACAGTCTATTCGCTTCCCTGTTCTTGAGGCTAATCATGTAACATCTAATGCTGTTAGCCTACTCCAAAGAGTCCATGCACAGTGTGTCAATATTGCCCTTTCTTGTGCGCATAGCGCATATAATCAATAACTTCATTCTTTTCTACCTCGTTCAGACATCTTCAGAATTCTTATTACTATTGCACTTCAAACAGGTTTTTTTTGTTTGTTTTTGGTTTTGTTTCTTTTTTTGAGTTGGTGTCTCACTCTGTCGCTCAGACTGGAGTGCAGTGACCGCTCCCGGCCACTGCAGCCTCGACCTGCTGGGCTCCAGCTATCCTTCTGCCTCAGCCTTCCAAGTAGCTGGAACTACAGGCGTGCGCTGCCACGCCTGGCTAATTTTTTTAATTTATTTATTATAGAGATGAGTTCTTGCCAAGTTGCCCAGGCGCGTCTCGAAGCTGTCTTTAGCAGTCAATCTGGACTAAAACCTACTTGCTATCTCTAGGTTACTCATTCTTATTTTAAAAGATGTGCATTTTAATAAAATAATTCAGGAGACATAATGATTAACTTCCAATTTATTTTTATTATGACTATTTGCTAGTATATATTTTATATATACACATATATAATAAACCCATTCGTATGACAGTCATTGACTTTACATAAGTTTAGTCAAATATTATAAAATGAAAATGCTATTCAAAGTTTATTAATTTTATGATTTGAAAAGACTATATACCGTATGTTTAAAATTGGCCACAAAGACAAGTACAGTCATGCTATTTATTTGGTCTACAGAAAAAGTTTGCTGAGAGTATGAATTTAAGACATTATTTTCTTTATGATACCAAGTTTCATTTCACTTGTCTTGTTTACAGTGCTCTTGCCAGATTGTTTTCTAATTGCTTCCTTCCCTGTTTCACTTACTAGTTCCTTGGAAGCAAGAGTTTTTCATTTATCTTCTCATCCTCAGCACCCTATTTAGAGTTTTCACATAGTATTGGCATGACAAATATTTAAAGAATAAATAATTAATTGAATGGATAAGAGATTTTCTTTATTAACAAGTGCTTTTATATTACTCTACTGTCATAGGATGAATTCTATTCTTAGTATATCCAAAACATTTTAATTTTCTTATCCCAATAAAATTTTGTAGAAGGACTATTACCAAAATGTATGTTTTCCTTTAAATAATTTCTCATTTTTGCTTGTTGAAATACTAAATTAATTGACCTTAGTGTTATATTCTTATGAGTAAATTTAAAGTCATTAATACAGTTAAATTATGAAATTAGTATTCACTAGCTATAATTCTTAAAACTATTCAAGTATTATGTGAATTTAAGAGACTGTAAAATTTATAATACTCACACATGATTGTTAGGTTATCAGCATCTTTGAAGGAGTTCAAATAAATTGAAGCATCTTTGGATCTTCTGAAGAACACTCAGAATTTGAATTTTTAAAATAATTATTTTAAATAAATTACATTCACACTTATCTTCATAACTCAAATGCATTTCCAAAACAGGAAAAATCTAAAGCTCCAGAATTTTATAAAAGGGAAATTACAGTATATTCATGATCAATAATAATAAAAAATATAAAATTATTCAGCCCATCCTTTAAGTTATGACCTTGTTGACATCCTCAAAATAAAGATTTTTAATTGCAGAAAAGGCTGACATGACATTAGGTATATGTGAAATGAAAATGTCCCTTAGGCCTTGTTGACTAATAGCATGGAGCTAGTTTAATTCAAATCCACCTCACTTTTACTGAATCATCAGCTTAAACTCACCACTTGTTTTCTTACTTTTCATTTTGAAATTCATTTAAAATTGGCTATTTTCAGTTTCTCCTGGGATTTTTAAAAATCCTGATGGTTATGATTCATAAATCTCGAGGATATTTCTTTCGTACATGGAGATTTGTCAAAGTCAGAGATCCTGTCTTTGAGGAAATAATTGATCAGATTTTTCTAAAACTAGCACTTACAAGCCATTTCTGTGTATACACATGTTAGGATAATGCAGGAGGAAAAAGTTTGCACAGTATATAGAAAAGTCCTGAGGTATAAGGAAAAATTGGGTCTTCGAGGATGAAGCTAGAGATTCAAAGGTCAGGCCATGTTCTATGTGCTCTGGTAAGAATGTTTGTCTTTATCCTAAAAGTAATGAGATGTCATTGAAATATTGTAAGCAGAGATTCAAACTACCAGTTTTTAACTTTGAAAGTATTATTCTGCAGCCTTCCAAGTAGAACTACAGGCGTGCACCATCATGAAAAAAAAAAAATTATCATTCTGCCTGCAACATTGGAAATGAACAGGAGGAAGAAAAGAGAGAATGAAGATGACCTAAGGCTTTGTGACAGATGATAATTGCTTTGAAATAACTATATTGGAGGTAAGATTTATAGAAACTGGTGTTGGCTTACTTTGGGGGAATGGAGAAGAAAACAAAACAAGACAAAAGATTCCTAGTTCTACAACTGATTAAAGTGGCTACTTGGTAGGAACATTCACCACATGGGGAACACTGGAAGAGGATCGGCATTGGAACCAACTACATGTTGAGCATACTAAATTTGTGCTGCTTTTGAGAGTCACAAGTAAAGAGATCAGGAAGGAAGTTAAGTATAGAGATCTATAATTTAGAGAAAGACCTTAGATTAGAGCTCAGAAATTTTAAGTCACTGAGTGTAGATCAGTGCTTCTGACAAAGAAGAAGGTGAAAGTACTGCTAGACAAGGGAAGAGATGAAGTCTTAGTTGAGGAAATCTATGTCGGTTGACACTTAAAATGGGTTTGAAAAATGAATAAGGGTAAATAAAATGAAGACAGGATGATGTGATACCCCATGGTGGGCCCAGGAAAACACATATGGATTGGCATTGCTAAATATAATGTAAGGGAAACAAAGTGAAAATAGATGAGTGAGAGGAGTCGTGAGTTAAAGTTAAAGAGAACGTCCTCTCAAAGGCAACTTGCATAGGAGTTTGGATGTCAACTTGTGGGGAAGTGGAATGGTTGAAGAATATTGGCTGACACAATGCAGGATCAGGTTGGTATTTTAGATGGGACACACTGAAAAGAGCCTAGAGGATGAACTTAAGAGCCAACAAAACTGAAATCAGGGAAACCAGAGAAGTGGCCATTGCTTTTCTCTAGACTGTATGCTAGTGAGAGGGATATTTGGAACAGGAAAAAAAGGTGGGCTTGAAAATATTTAGAGAACACATGATTGTATTTGTCAGGCATGGAGAGTGAAAAAACACAAGACAATGGAGTGACTTGCAGATTTTTTGTTTTGATGACTAAGCAGATTATAGTGCCATTTAAGACCATCTTTCTCACTGTATTTTAATAACACAAATCACATGTATTTTTCTAGATCCACTATGAGATTTCACTTCATCTTCATTTGATTAATCCTTATAAATGTTCTTCATCTTATTATCTCTTACTAATATTTAAAAAGTCATCTTAGGTATCAGCTGAGTTGAACTTCCACAAGTATTTGGACATGTTGATTTTGGACATGTTGATTTTGAAGTCACTGTGAGACAAGCAAGGGGGGATATGTTTAGTCAATATATATATTTTTTGCATAAGTAAGAAAACTTAGGACAAGTTTTGGGCTGAAGAGAAAGATTTATGAGTCATCAGCATGTAAGTAGTAGTCTAAAAAGAGAAGAGTTGATAAAATTACATAATTAGCATAAACAAGACATCAGGCCAAAGACTGATTACCAGGAAACTTGGATTTTAAGATTTAGGTTGAGCCAGTCAGGCGCAGTGGCTCACACCTGTAAACCCAGCATTTTGGGAGGCTGAAGCAAGAGACTCCCTTGAACCTCAGGAATTCAAGACCAGCCTGGGCAACATAGTGAGACCTTATCTCTGCAAAGAAAAAAAACTAGTCAAGTGTGGTGGCATGCATCTGTAGTCCCAGCTACTCAGTAAGCAAAGGTCAGAGGATCACTTGAGCCAAGGTGGTTGAGGCTATGGTAAACCAGAATTACTGTCCCACTGCTTTCCAGCCTGGACCACAGAGAGAGACCCTGACTCATATATATATACATATACATATATATATATACATATATATATACACACTAAATGCAAAGTAAGGGAAACAAAGTGGAAATAGATGAGTGAGAGGAATCTGCAAGTCATACCATTGTCTTCTGTTTTTCACTCTCCATGCCTTGACAAATACAATCATGTGTTCTCTAAATATTTTCAAGGTCACATTTTTTTCCTGTGCCAATTATCCCTCTCACTAGCATACAGTCAAAACAAAAAATCTGTATATATATATTTATATATATACAGACTTATACAAAACAAGAAGTCTGTAGTGTATATATATAAATACAATATAATATATAATATATTTATATATACTACATTTAACATATAATACTGATATATATATACTCATATATATGTATATATATATGACATCTCTTCAGTGTCAGATGCAGATAAAAATATTAGCAAGAAACTTCAAATTTAGAAGCATGGTGTGTGGGCTGTACATCTATTTCTGTTACTTTTGGATGTTTTCAAATCTTTTTATGATAATGTTGTTATATGAAACCAACACTAGTGTGCTACATTGATAAAATCCTACTATTCCTCCTACTGATTATAACTAAAATACTTATATTTTTTCTTTAATCCTAACTACATGGATACTCTGAACCCTTAAAAAAAAAAAAAAAAAAAAAGATTGTGAAGAGGAGTCAAAATCTGAATACATAATTGGCAAAAAGGTGAAGTTTTCATTTTCTGTATTTTGAGACTTTATCCCAAGGGCAAGTGCTAATCACAGAGTGGCACAGCAGTGTGTTGGCTGAAACCTCAATAGAAACTCCAGTGTCTACACATTGGAATCAGGAACTAGAATCCCTGTGGAGGGAGAATATACAAAGAATAATTACAGCAGGTTCAGTTGCTCCATAACTATAAAGAACACAGTATGATGGCTTATAGTTAGCAATAATTTTTATGCCTTTCAAAATAGCTAGAAGATAATATTATAAGGGTTCCCCACATAAAGAAATAATAAATATTTGGAGTGATAAATAACCTGATTTGATTATTGTACCCTGTATCATATCAAAACATTACATGTACCCCTCATAAATATGTGCAATTATTATGTATCAATTAAAAGAAAAGAATACATATCTAGGATTCAGGAGACTGGATTCTAATCTCTTGTTCACTACTTTAGATCTCTGATTCAACCTCTTCAATCATTTATAATATCTGATAAAAAGAAAATAAGTACCATAATACATTCCAACTTAATTTATCAGAACTCTGATAAATATAAAATATAACAATGTATTCAAGAGTGCTTTAAAATATCATAAATTTTTACCTAAGTAGTATTCATATTTATGTTTCTGTTGATTTATAACCTTTGACTTTTTACTATATGAGTCTATATTCCAGACATTATCTGAATGGTGTCCAAGTTCAAATAATTATCATGACTTAGCTTCTCCCAGTATTATTAATGCAATGGTTTTTTGATCATCTGACATCATACTATACGTTTAGCTTTTTTCCTCTTGTTTCCAACTATCCTTTTTATGCTACTGTAGATGGAGTACCCCAGTCTTTGTCTGTCAGATGTTATATTTAAAGCCCAATGTTTAATGAGTAAGGGAAGCCCATTTAGCAACAATGGAAATCTGCCCTCTGCGGGTTCGAGACCCGCCTGGGCAGGCAAGAACTCATCTCTACAATAAATCAAAAAATTAGCTGGGCATGGTAGCGCGCGCCTGTAGTTCCAGCTACGTGGAAGGCTGAGGCAGAAGGATCGCCGGAGCCCAGCAAGTCGAGGCTGCGGTGGCCGGGAGCGGCCACTGCACTCCAGTCTGGGCGACAGAGTGAGACTCCAACTCAAAAAAAACCCAAAAAAACAACAACAACAAAAAAGAAATCTGCCCTCTGTAGCCTGTGACTTCTTCACACTTTCCTTTTTTCCATATAATCATAGTTCTGAGAGGATTGTGGACTAGCTTAATCACTTTAGGCTGTTAGTACCTTTTATAATTATGACCTTTGAGTAGTGGTTTCAGAGTTAGGGTCACTGGAATAAGAGCTTGGCTTTCGTTCTCTTCACAGTACTATTCAGAATAATTGCTATTTTGATATAATCACTTGGAAGCAGATGTCCAAGTCTAATTGAATATATCACAAAAATCTTTCCTGGATCAACTATATTCTGGGTTCAACGGTTCTGGGTATTTCATGAATATTTTTAATTGTAACCACAAATTGGTGGTTCTTTTCTTCCCTTGTTCCTCTCTTTCCCTTCCCTCTTTTCTTCTCTTCCTTTCTTTTTCATTTTTTTCTTCTCTTCTTCCTTTCCTTTCTTGCTCTCTCCTTTTCTCTCTCCCTTTAGAGGTATTTTAATCTCTTTCATTTTTTAAAAAATAGGGAACCAACCATGAAAAAAGATATATTCTCTTTAATTAAATCTAAACACAATAAAAACATTTTCAAGATCATGCAGACTCAAAATTAGTGGAATCAAAAATAATTTGCATTAGCAAAATAATTGTCTCATGTGTATCACTGAGACAATGTAATATATTCTGTCTGTTTCAACTGTCCATTTTATATAAATAGAAGAACCTCTGCATTTACACAGTAGATTCGGGGAGAGGAACATTTCTCAAGCTTCACACATAATGCCATTCCTCTTTAGAATTAGTAAATTTCTATTACTATAGCACAATTAAATATCTTCTAAAAGTTAAAAAAAGGAAAGAAATCTTAAGACAAAAAAGTCACTTTAAATGATAAATTTGCATTAAAAAATCTTGAACACCTGACACATCTTGATGCTTTGTGGAAACTTATGCACAGATAATTTGATGCATCATACACACATACTTCATAGAAACAATATCAGCCTAAAATAAGAGATATGGAAATTGAAAATGTGCAGTATATATTTAAATTTGAACTTAGAGTAATAGTTTGGATCAATATCTATGTATTATTTATGTTTCACCTTCTCTTGGTTCAACTATTATTATTTCCAGATTAAGCAACAGCTAATGTCTACCCATTTACTAAAATAGTTTGGCATGTCAATTTATCTTCATTTAACTTAAAAATGTTATTGAAAACAATAAAAAATAGTAGTTTCTATTCTAAAATGCCACTGGGATAAAATCGCAGTTACTAGTTTAGAGAATATGCTTGACACTGTGCCGAGCACTTAATCTATGACACACCTCTCCCCGCCCCCCTCCATACACACAAGTTCAGCAACACAATGCTCTTGGTGTTACTACCTTTATGTTACAGGTGACTAAGATGAAGATTATTATTTTGGGGGGATGTGGGAATAGTGAGGAAGTCTTTTAAGATTTGTCTATGTTGTTCTTTTTTTACTCTTTTATTTCAGATTCAACATATGCAGGTTTGTTACATGGGTATATTGTGTGACAGTGAGGTTTGGGCTTCTATTAAGCCCATCATCCAAATGATATGCATGGTACCCAATGAGTAGGTCTTCAATCTAAGCTTCTTCTCCTCTTCTTAAGGACTCCCCAATGTCTGCTATTCCCATCTTTATGTCTGTGTGTATCCAGTGTTTGGTTCCCGCCTACAAGTGAGAACATGTGGTATTTGGCTTTTTGATTCTATGTTAATTTGCTTGGAATAATGGCCTCCAATTGTATCCATGTTGCTGCCAAGGACATGATTCAGCTCTTATTTATGGCTGCACTGGTATTCCATGGTATATATACTACATTTTCTTTATCCAGTCTACCATTAATGGGCACCTAGGTTGATTCCATGTTTTTGCTATTGTAAATAGTGCTGCAGAAAAATGAATGAAACTGCCCTATATAATACAACTACTATAGCATTGATAGGCTTTGAATTTGGCCTGTCTGATTAATCTTTTAAACAAAACACCATATGCTTTGTATTTTTAGGATTTCAGAATGATGAACACTCAGACTCTGTGTTCAAGTCACTAACAGTCAAACTTGATCAGGTAGATTAAGAGGCAATCCTAAAGATTCCTCCAAAAGACTCCAGGACTTGATACATGAATTCAGTAAAGTTTCAGGACACATAATCAACCCACACAAATCAGTAGCATTACTACACAAAAACAATGACCAAGCTGAAAATCATAGCAAGAACTCAATTCCATTTATAATAACAGCCCAAAAGGTAAATACCAAGGAATATATTTAACCAAGGAAGTGAAAGTTCTCTACAAGGAGAACCATGAAACTCTGATTAAATAACCCGTAGAAAACATAGACAAAATGGAAAAATCAGTGGGATGGAAGAATCAACATTATTAAAATGACCATATTACCCAAAGTAACCTACAGATTCAATGCAATCCCTATCAAACTACCAATGTCATTTTTCACAAAATTAGAAAAAAACAACTCTAAAATTAATTTGAAATCAAAAAAAGAGTCAGAATAGCCAAAACAATCCCAAATAAAAAGAACAAAGCAGGAGGCATCTCGTTATCTGACTTCAAATTATACTACAAGGCTGCAGTATCCAAAACAGCAGGGTAGTGGTACAATGGAACGAAATAGAGAATCCAGAAACAAACCCAAATAACTACAACCAACTGATCTTTGACAAAGCGTTAAAAAAACATACACTGGGGGAAGGACACTCTACTCAAAAAATGGTGCTGGGAAAATTGGATACAACATGCAGTAAAATAAAACTTGATTCCTAACTCTCCCAATGTACAAAAATTAACTCAGGATGGTTAAAGACTTAAATGTTAGACCTGAAGTCATAGAAATTCTACAAGAAAACTTAGGAAAAACTATTCTGGACATCGGCCTAGGCAAATAATTTATGGCCAAAACCTCACAAGCAAATGCAACCGAAACAAAATTAAACAAGTGGGACTTAAAGCTTCTGCACACTTGCCGGGCTCGGTGGCTCAGCCTGTAACCCACACCTTGGGAGGCTGTGGTGAGTGAATTGCCTGAGCCTGTGGGTTCGAGACCCGCCTGGGCAACTTGGTGAGACCTCATCTCTACAATAAATCAAAAATCGGCGGGCATGGTAGTGCGTGCCTGTAGTTCCAGCCACTTGGAGGGCTGAGGCGGAAGGATCGCCAGAGCCCAGCAGGTCGGGGCTGCGCTGGCTGGGAGTGGCCACTGCACTCCAGTCTGGGCGACAGAGTGATACTCCAACTCGAAAGAGAGAGAGAGAGAGAGAGAGAGAGAGAGAGAGAGAGAGAGAGAAAGCCTCCTGCACAACAAAAGAAATAATCAACAGAGCAAATAGGCAGCCTACAGAATGGGAGAAGATATTCACAAATTATACATCTGACAAAGATCTAACATCCAGAATCTACAAAGGGCACAAACAAAATAGCAAGGAAAAAGCAAACAACCCCATTAAAAAGTGGGTAAATGACATGAATAGACATCTCCCAAAAGAAGATATACAAATGGCTCACAAGCACATGAAAACATTCTCAACATCATCAGGAAAATGCAAATCAAAACCACAGTGAGGTACCATGTTACACCAGTTAGAATGGCCATTAAAAAAAAAAAGATGATGGAACAGTTTTGGAGAAAAGGGAAAGCTTTAATGCTGTTGGTGGGAGTGTAAATGAATACAACTTATACAACCTATATGGAAAGTGGTATGGAGATTTCTCAAACAACTAAAAGTAGGCCTACCATTTGATCCAGCAATGCCACTACTAGGTATCTACCCAAAGGAACAAAGGTCATGATATAAAAAAGATACCTGCACCCATATGTTCATAGCAGCACAACACACAACTGTAAAGATGTGTACTCAGTCTAAATGTCCATCAACCAATCAGTGGATAATGAAAATGTTGTACATATATACCATGGAATACTATTCGGCTATCAAAAAGAATGCAATCGGGTCTTTTGCAGCAACTTGGAAGGAATTGGAGAGCATCATCCTAAGCAAACTAGCTCAGGAACAGAAAACCAAACACCACATGCGCTCACTCAAAATTGGGAGCTAAACTAATTACATGCCAAGACATAGAGAATGGTATGACGGACATGGGAGACTCAGAAGGAGTGGGGGAGAAGGGGTGAAGGGGCAGAAAATATCACCTATTGGGTACAATGTGCACAAGTGGGGAGGGGTGGGTAAACTTAAAACCCAGACCAAAAACTATTTGTATCCCCTAAAGGTATTGAAATTTTTTAAAGAAAATACATTAAAATAGATAAGTGTAACATGGAAATATTTCCATGATAAGGTACAAAAGTAGAAGAGAGAAAGTAATAATCTCAGGATGATATTAGCTAAGCTAGTATAATAGTTCTGCAGACACTGCTGGAAAACTTTTGCCCACAACTCTGCTCCCTATCATTTGATTACAGTTTCAAGACCTTGGCTTGCATATTTCTAATTTGTATGTCTATATGTCTCTAAGAAGTACAGTGTTGTCACTGGAAAATAAGGTCCTTTTGGCAGTGAAAGTCTTATTTCTCCCACTCTCCCACTCATCCACCTGCTCATTAATCATAAACTTGAATTTGACTGCCACATTCTGCACTCTAACTGGGATAGATATTTTCTGCTCCCTGCAGAGTAGGTCATGTGTTTTTGTATTAAACCATCCCAAAACACACTATTGCAGAGGTCAAAGTATGAATTCTGGAGCTCTCTTTTATTGGAATATGCAGTCTTCCTCATAGTATCACCGCTTTACTGTTGTCATTTTAAGATTTCTAGAAAATAAATTAAACAATTTTTTAAAGAAGTTATCTTACAAAATTAGTAGCATTTTTATTTTCCATGTCAGTATTCCATTTTTATGCAAGATAGGTGGATAATGCAAATTCATAAATTAGAAAATTTGAGTGACCTTCAAATGTTTCAATAATTTGGCTTATTAGAATTTGGTAGAAACATATTGTCATTTGAGTTGTACTCAGGTCAAAGTATACAGGGGCACTACTAAGAATGGAATACTGTTTGTGGTGTTGGTGAATATGTCTATGCTAAGTCATCAGGGTAGAAAAGAAAACATTTACATGTTCTCAAGGGAGTCCTTGGAGTGCACATAGCTAGTTGCTTGTTCTGTTTTGTCTTGCTTTGTGTGTAAAACAAGTTCATCACTTTATGGAGCAATTAAAAAAAAGTTACCTTCAGAATAAAACCATGGACTGTCATACAACAGCTTGATTTCATGTAGCAATTTGTCCCAAACCAAAACTAAACTCCTTTTAGCTTTACCTCTCATCATGATGAATTTATTGCTAATAATATAAAAGTTATCATCAAGCCATTTTTTTTTCTTTTCAAGTTTTAGTGCTATTTAGTAGTTACCTTTAGGTGAAATTATTTAAAATTATATCTTCAACTAAAAGTATGGGTAGGTAGTTCTAAAATAGGGCATTTTGAAACAAAAAAAATGCAAAAAATTATGATTGATTTTTCAAATCCCAGTATTGCAATAGCCAAGGCATTTTTCAAGAGGTTGACCATGTGCACAATGTAAAAAGAGATGCCTGAATTGTACCCAACATCTTTAAAAGAAAAAAAATTTTAAAAAGAGATGAAAAGCTCATCTAACCACGACTAGATGATTGTAAAAAATAGCAGGAAATTTAGAAAATCAAATATATACTAGAATGCATATTTAATATGTTATTTCTATTGCTGTGAAATTTAAATATACATAAAGTGCGATATCTTGAGGGAGAAACCAGAAGTGAAGCAAATATTTTGTGAAACTATTCTTTTTGCAACAATACTAATATATGAACTTATTTTGAATTGTCTTTTATAGTATACTGCTAAGTTAAAAAATCAAGAAAAAATAGCTTATAGTAAAGATGCTATGGTATCTGTTGGAGAGAGGAAAAAAATATATATGTATGTGTGTGTGTGTATTTATATACACCTATTCCTTTATATATTAAAAGACAGACAAAGGCAGAAAGAAACATATCTGTATGTTCATACATGTATGAGTTATCTCTTAAACAAAAAAAGTCAGTAACAGTAGTTGTTTTGGGGAACAAAAACTGGGAGACAATAAGTCGGGGTAGGAGGGAGACTTACTTTGTGTCATATACTCTTTATAGCATTTTTTGAAGCATGCTAATTTCCATTTTAAAATACTATAAAATAAAGCTGTATGAATAATAGATTAACAATCATAAAATATTGAGTAATAATTACCAGAAAACTTTTTGTACCTTCAAACATGATGCCTATACTGAAAGCAAGAAAATGACAAATATAGTTAAACCAGCAAGCAATAATTTGCTTATGTGCCTTTTGCAGTCATTTGTAGAATCACTTTGGAAGGAAAAACAGTCATATTAGAAGGTGCTTTGATGACACCTTGAATTACAGATAGGCTCACATCTGTTTGAAATTAAAAACATTAAGTATCTTTTTTACAGCCAAATCAAAAACATTAGCCCCCTTACTGCCTTAATGAGTGATACCAGCAAAAATGGCATCTACAAAAGTACAAAATACACATGTGAAATACTTGTTCTAAATTTAATCAGGGCTTTATGGGAACTTGCTTAATATATTTATCATAATGAGGGCTGGGAAAACTGAACTTACAAACTTTTTGGTGGTTAACAAACATTTAAGAAATAGTGTCAGGCTGGGTGCAGTGGCTCAGCCTGTAATCCCAGCACTTTGGGAGGCTGAAGCGAGAGAATTACCTGAGTTCAGGGTTTTGAGACCAGCCTGAGCAACTTGATGAGACCTCGTCTCTACAATAAATCACAAAAATTAGCTGGGCATGGTGGCGTACATCTGTAGTTCCATGGAAGGCTGAGGTAGAAGGATCGCCTGAGCCCAGCAGGTCAAGGTAGCAGTGGCTGTGAGCATGCCACTTCATTCCAGCCTGGGCAACAGAGTGAGACTACAACTCAAAAAAAAGGAAGAAAGAAATAGTGTCAAAATATTTAGCAAATTATCTTTAATAAATTGGAACATGCCCTAAGACGATTTCTGAAGCACAGTAATTATTCAATAAACATTTCCTGAATTTACTTTAATAAATGGAAAATACATAGTAAATGAATTAAAGTATATACCTTTATTTGTTCAAACTGCACTATTTATGGAGAATAACTTTCTTCAATGTGTTTACCTCATGCTATTTTTTTCAGCGAGTCAGAAAAGAATGGTGAAAACACTAGCTTTTATTATATTTAATGAGATCTTTTGTAACTACTTGAGCAGTAACCTTGAGATCTTTCTCTGCCATGATGGGTTAGCAGGGGAAGGTAAGAGCTTTTAAACTCAAGGTTGAATTATTATCTGTCTCCATGGGGAAAATAATCATCAGAAAGGGGTAAAAGCTATATGAGGTGAGTAAGCAACCTCATGCATTTTTAAAGATGAAAATTGGTCAAAAGTTGACCAGCTCAGCAGATTTTTTTAAAACCAAATATCCATTAACACTAAAGGCATTGTAATACTATTCTCCACTTTTTGATTGCAATAGACAAGTCAATTCCAATGAAAATGAAACTTTAGATTTAGAAATAGAATTCCCTTTGTGATGGTATAAGTAATTTGAGTGTTCTAATTCGCAAATTTAAAAACAGCATAATTAGTAGTCTGATTAAACTGAGGAACATACTTGGATTAGTATTTCCTTTGACCAATAGAAGAGACAAAATGGTTGCTCAAAAACCATTTTACTCTGTCATATATGTATACTCTCAACAGGAAGATATTTCTAATGAAATTTTTAGTAGTAACATAAAAATATTGCTTTACCCCTTTCTTTGATCCATGTCACACTGAATACTTTTCAGTGATTACTATTATATATTCATTAGTCAGTGAATATATGATACATTTTAAATTCATATACTTATATGCATTAGAATTCTTAAAATATTATAATATCAAGACAAACAATAAGAATTTTTAAGGGGCAGAGTTTGATATGTGATGAAGGCTCATGTACCTGAAAAGCATGTGAAATATTGCCTGATTGTAACAAGAGGCCCAATATTGTGCTAGGTTTTGCATTAGGTGTTACATTGAATCTTCAGAGCAATACATACTATGTAGTAAGAGTGACTTTCCAATTTTATAACAGAGAGCAACTCTATGTAGGACATACTACTTTATTCTCAAATGTATAAGTGGTTTACCCAAAATGGTAGGTGGTGAAGACAAACATGAACCCAGGAAGTTTGAATCCCTGTTCTAACTACTGAGAATCTTGAAAAATCTTGCTCTGTAACCACCCTGAGATGGGTAGGAAATTTTATTAGTTTGATGATAAATAATGTAAGACAACAGATTGTTAATAATAAAGTACTTATAGAGTAAATTGCAAAATATCACAAATAAACTTTAAGGAATATTCATTCCTTTCTGTAGTCTAGCATTTCTTAATGGAAAAATTAAGAAGCACTGCCACTGCCATAATTATTACTGTGGCTTATCTTCCTCTTTGATTCATCCAAAATTTAGAGGAAATCATCAAAATAGGGAACAATTTCCCCCACCCTATAAAATTCACATATTTCCAGAGTTGAGGCTATACTTAAAAGATAACGTAAAATATTCAAGGGCATCTAATAAGAACATACAGTAAAATTGTTATTTCTAAATATAGACTTTACATGGAGAGAAACACAGGATTTTCAAATCAGTTATTTTAAACTCATCATATTTTTTCCCTCAAATATATATCTTTCAGTTTTGCCATTAATGTATAAAAATAAGTCATTTATTTTAACACACAAGCCAAGTCGTCTTTTATTCCTTCTATGAAACAAATATTTGTTTAATAAATATATATTTTTTCCAGAGATCATACTATTTGTTTCCACTTAAATATTTCTAAAAAATAGCATCTTTCATATGCCATGGATTTGTATTTTCATGCGGTTAAAGACAGCATACGAAGTGTATACAGTAGATCCACACAAAACATGCACATCAAAGCTGTTACTGAATTTGTGCCAAAAAAATATGAAAAAATAGATATAACCAGTACCTTAGGTTGTATAATATAGTCCATTTGAAATTGTATACAAAGGCTTAGAAAACCACTCAAAACTGCAATATATTTCAGAACTTCAAAGGATAAGAAAAAGCATGTAAATGGTTTTATTTTCCTTTGTTCTTGCTTTCTTGAGTTGTGAAATAGGAACTCACTGGATCCTATCAAGAATGTTGCCTGAAAACCAATGAACTCAGAGTAGTGCCATAGAAGCCTAACGAAAGGCCTTTATTCGCTATGCCAGATATCACTAACTATTCCCCAATGCTTACACAAAGCATATGGAAATACCTTACTTGAACTGCACGGTGTTAACCACTTTTAAAAATAAATTATTTACCAACATTTAAAATGAGTGTATTTCTAAATTTTCAGTTTTTCTTGGCAAATCATATGATATGTAACTTGAATCCCCTGATGGCTGGAGCTGAATAGCAAACTAATCCCTCTTTGCTTCCCACTGTCCCCTCCCCTCCTCAGTCTCCTTTCCTTCTTCCTACTGCTTGTTTCTTGCAAACATAAGTTTACAACCCTTGCACTTTCCCGGCCTCATCATCTAATTTCCACATTTATGCTCATGACACACCTATTTCTGTGACATTTAAGCTCAAAGAGTTTTTCATACATCTTTTTCTCATCTCATTTTATTCTTCATTTTCCTCTCTAATAGTCACAGAGTCTGCATTTCCATAAAACGTACCACCACACACCTTGTCCAGGACTGTAGACATATTTCCTGGGATAGTCAGCAGGCTACTAGTTTAATTTCTGACTCTCCTCTCTCCCATAAGACATTATTAACCAGGGTAATTTTCCTATGTTTTTTTTTTTTACCTTTCTGCTTACCAGTGTACATTTACTAATTTTTATAGGATATCCTGTGATTTGGTCTTAGTACCATAACATACTTTGAGTCTCTAAGTACCTTGTTATGGATGAAAATGGTGAAGCAATCTGAAGTCACTTTGGCCCCCTTGCCCAAACAATTACTGTTGGAAGACTTGGAGCTTTCCTTCTTTGCTCTCTATGACAATGACCTTTCCCTTCTCCAAAATCCTTTAACACCTATTATCTGAGGATACAATACTAACTTTCTCCTCTCAACTTCTGTTTTTGTCTTCCCTAATTTTCTATTCCCTGATATATCAATGCTATGGTCTGAATGAGCATATCTTTCCCTAATTCATATGTTGAAACCGAAGTAGTCTTTGAAAGGTAATTAGACCATGAGGTCAGATCCCTGAAAAACAGCTCCAAAGAGCTGCTTGACCCTTCCATCGTATGAGGACGCACTGAGAAGCTGTTATCTATGAACAAGGAGACAAGCCCTCACCAGACATCAAATCTGCTGATAATTTGATCTTGGACTTCCCAGCCCCCAGAACTATGAGAAATATATTTCTATTGTATACAAGTCACTCAGTGTATGGCATTTTGTTAGCAATGAAAATGGACTAACACAATCATAGACTCTTAAATGGTAAGAACTATGTTTTATTCTGTATATTCAGCACTGTGATGGGTAGAATATGAATTTTTGAAATGAAGTGAATTAAATTATATAAATTACTGATACTGCTCCCTAGTCTAATTTTTGATGAGGATAACAAATCTTTGAACAAGGGAAAGGAACCAGCAATGCAGACAATGGGTTATTTAAACACATCTAGGTTTTGAAGTAAGACAGATTCGGCCTGAATCTGATTTGGATCCCTATCACCACTTAATAGCTGTGAGTCCAGAATCAAGTTATTTAAGGTTAAAATTTAATAGTTTTCAGTTATAATAAATTAATTATTCAGAAGAATAGCATCAACTTTCCAAGGGTGTCTCAAGAATGCAATATGTTCATCTATTTAACATGCCAAGTACACTGGCTAAGTATAGACTATGCTGGGCACACACTGAAGACCTAATAATATTAGAATTGTATTTTAGAAAAGCAAACCAAAGTAAGGTCATTCAAACAGTTAGAATTCATCACCTTCATACCTAACAGATGTAGGTTCCACATGCAAAAAATAAAAGCATCTTTGGGAGAGAGTGGACTAGCCATCACATAGATGATCAATTAAAATTAATTCATATTTGTTGATACAACAGATATTTCTGTATGTCCTGCTCTATGCCAAGCACCATGCTGGATAGTGGGGATGTTGTAGTGAAAAAAACAAAGAAACTAGAATTGGTTCTTACACTCATGGGATTAATAATTTGGAAAGGGAAATAGAAATAGATGTTTAGAAAACAGTAGTGTCATATGAAGAAGAAATGCATAAAGTCATGACAACTTATATATGAAAAAGCTAATGCAGCAGGAAGGGACTGCCCTAAGAAAGTCATTTTTATTTTAAGACATGAAAACCAGTAATTGTGACCATGTTAAGAGTTGGGGAGGGAGGAGGAAAGTGAAGAGGAGAGTAAATGTGAGCATGGGAGAAAGAGATGGGAAAACATTTATTTAAAAGTGGCATTAAGTTGCATGATAGACAATGATGGCACAGAAAGAAGATTTGTGCGGCTGAAAGGGGAGTGTGGATTTCTTTTTTCCTGCATTTAGTCTGAGGAGTGACTGGCACCCAGAAAAGCTGGAGAAGCAGACGATACACTATAAAAGCCTAACAAACATATTCAGGATCTTGGATATGACTTTTACGGACAATAAGAATCCATTGAAAGACTTCAAATATATGTGGAAGGAATGTGATCATATTGCCTTTTAATATTGTTTTGGGGTTCTTTAAATTTATTTTATTTTGAGATAATTATCATGATGGCTTTTTTAAATGACTCTTGCTTAGGAAGTGACCAGTAAGAAAAAAATTAGGTGTGAAGAATTGAGTATGGAGATGACTATAGTGATTTATGTAGAGTGAGTATTTTTTTATTTAATTTTTCTTCTCTTTGGGGAACCATCTCACCCCTATTCCTAATCTAAGTGTTGTGCATGGAGCTACCTACACTCTTTCTATCCAGGGATTAGATGTTCAAACTATCCACCTTTCCCATCACTATGTTGGTCCTGGAATTAATAATATACCTAAAGAAGGCAAAGCAGTTTCATTTGAGAGGCTGATATGGATGCTGAGGGAGAAGAAAAAAGATCAGACCTCATTGGGAGAAAGCCAATGCTAAAGATCATGTCAATCTGAGTCTCTGAAACTTCTTTGCTATAGCAGAGAGTGCATAGTCACAAGGCTAACCCAGCAGAAAGCATAGCTAAGTGGTAATTTGGATTTCTGTCACTGGAAACTTCAAAGTCCAGTGTAGTGGTTCTATAGAGAATGAAGGAAAGAAAAAGACAGAACAATACATTGTACAAACCTGAAGTTAAAAAGAAGTACAAATAGGTCAAGTTTATAGTTCAAATAGTTATATTCAAATTTTAGATATTGCACTTATGTGAGAATAGTCATCACATACAAGGTATGCAACACATATCTGTTGAATTTTATCTGATGAAAAATGAGAAATGAACAGAAGAATATTTGTACTGATTTTTTTGTCATCAAAATTCTGGCATAAGCATTGTATAAAAATGTCTAGTCCTTGCTTTCCAAAGCGCAGACAGCATTCATAATTTTATTTTCTATTTTGCTGTCTTTCAGCACAGCTCTGAAGCAGTGCGCTGCCCAGGTGGCAGAATTGAGTGGCACTTCTGGATTTGTTCTGGGTATAGACACTTCTGAGGCCAGCTTCTTCATGACTCTGGACTTTGTTCAGGTTTGGCAATCACCCTGCTGATTCTGAATTTGGACTCGGTGAGTCCATGTGGTAACAAGTTACTTCTTAAGTGGTGCCAGTATCCAAACTGTGGTACTTTTTCAAGGAGTCATGCTTAACACAGATTGATCTTAAAATAGACTCAATAACCAAGACCTAGATTAAGGCAATTTCATCAACAACAGCCTTGTGCTTGCCATAACACGTTTCACTATACTGATAACATAGAAAATGGACCCAATTGTACCCAAGTGTGTCAATTGAAGTTACCTAAATTTTCTTTTGTTTGAGGCCTTGATCTTTCCAAAAATGACAACTCACTTACAGATTGTGGTTTACTGGATTAAGTCCCACAACCTCCATTGTCACATAAGTCCTGATAGAAATTGTCTAAGAACTCTCCTAAGAGACTAGTGATTAGTTATAACCATGGCCTTTTCCTCACTATTGGGCTCTTGAACAATTCACTCACAGTCTTTTCTACTATCTTGGGAAAATTCTTCTCACCCAGCAGTTTCTTGTGACCCTATGCTTTTCTAATTCTCCTGCACTGCTGACACGTTTTCATTTCTTTTACTTTCTGATTCTGTGAGCCATAAGATTCTATTTGAAGCTGTAGATTTCTTTTTTCCTGCATTTATTCTTCCTGAATTTACTTCAGGCCCCCATTTACTCACTATCAAAAAATATATATCTATCTTCCCATCATGTTAAACTCAACATCCTCAAAGTAAAATAATCAATTTTCTTCCTAAATATGCCTTTAACTCTTTCTTCAAATAAAATGAGGCACAAATAAAGCATCATTAATTTTGCATACTAAAATTAAAAAGGAGCATATTTAAATATTTTATCTTCATAAATATGGTTAAATGAATTTTCTCATAAAAAGCTATAAATGATGTTCAGAAAGATATTCTATTCTTATTCATGTTAAATTATATTTCAGAAAAAGAAAAAATACAACTGTTATTTTCCTTCCACATTGGTTTTGTTGACTAATAATTGGCATTTTTATTATTGTTTGTGTGAGAGAACTAAAATATTAATGTACTTACCATTTTCGAAAAGTTGATTTCTACATTCCTTCTCTCTTCTTCCCTCCTTCCCAGCTCCTGCTACTGTCTGCCAGTGGCAGAAACTAACTGCTAGCTGGTATGGGCATTGACCAGGGAAGTGTCGTTGCTAGAGCCTATGGGTTCCAGCCTTCACATGGGAACACAGGTAGCCAGAATGATGTGAGGCAAATGATGCTTATTCAGCTGCATCTCTTTTTTATCTGCTGCTTTGTATTTGGATGAGCTAATATTAATTGGTGTCATCTATGTGACACTGAACTAATCATTTTAAATAAACCACCTCTTTTAATCTCCATGATGACAGTCTGAGGTAGCTATACTAGGTGGTGCGGTCAGTATTTGAACTGAGGTCAATTTAATCCCAAGTCCTCACTGTTTCCACTGCATCAAGCTGGCATCATAAGAAATAAAAGATATTTCAGACAACATTCTACACAGTTGTTCTGTCTTTTAGGGGAGTCATTAGATTGGTGAAATACTGAAAATGCATTTTGTTAATCTACTCATCTCTGATTTCTAACTTTTACATATGGGAACAGAATTAAGAACTTCAACTTGTGCTTTAAAAAAAAGAATCAAGAAACCACATGAGTATAAAGACAACTATATAAACAGCTTGTATGACAATGGACAAGATATAATTTCTACTTTCTAGGTTAAATAAAAGCACTTTATTTTACAAAAATTTACATAAAAACCTTTACCTTAAAAAGGTGTTAACTATGCACTCACAAATTAGGTGATTTTGTCAATGTTTCTTGCCATATAAGGGATATAAATATATTGAAGATAATACTTATATAAGAAGCCCACATTCATGTTGAAAAATGTAAAAATCATACAGTTTTGATTTCCTTTATAAGTTATAATAAGATAATACATTAAAAAGCTTTTAAAAGTCACAGAATTTCTTATAAAAAGCCCACCCCCAGAAGCAAAAATTATGTACATCCTTTGGTTTAGCTTTTTTCACAGTTGATTCCATCATTTTAAATGTTTGCATGCCCAGAGTCATCAATTATAAACAATACTATTGTTTAAATAATATATGTGTATCATCTGTATGATGACCACTGATATACCTAATCCTGAATTGTACCCCACATCTTTAATATATAAAAATTAAAAAACAAAACAAATTTTTATAGAATAATATATGTATATTATTTATATCTTAAGTAATCAATTTAAAGCAATATAATTGATTTGCCATTGCAAAACTGACAAATTTATCACACTACATTACCAATATATCATTATATATGCATGTATATACACACACACACTTTTACATATATATACTTTAAGTCCTAAATTGACTATCTTTGTAATTTAAATTATATTCTTATAGCTCTCTTTTTGTTACTTTCATGAGTCATTTGTGGATTCTCCTATGAAAAATAAGAATGATATTCCTCTATATTTCTCTCTGCTCCCACCAAACCTCCTTCTATGCTTCCTCTTTATATCACCAAGATTGCAAAAATTTGAACACTATTCTACAACCAGACATATACCATCCATTCTCAATCTATCAGTTGACTCTAACTGTGGAAAACTATTGAAAGACTATTTACATTTTGTTCACTGTAAACCCAAACTTGTTAGTAAATATTAATATATTGAAATAAAATAGTAAATATGAAAATATATTGAAATATATATTAAAACAAAATTGGAAGAGAGCTCAAACACTACCAGAAACTCTTTTCAGTTTGCTAGCATTCTTCTAGTTATTTGTCAAAATCCTATAGAATGTAGCTGTTCATTGCCAGTATTAGCATAATGGATATTCTGTGGACATTGTTATTATTGCTTGCTCAACAAACTGCATCATAAAATCTCCATTTGGAGGAATTTCTATTAGAAATACCATTAAAGCTTTTCTTGGGAAGAAAAATGCTGATAGAATAGAAGAATAGATGCTTCTTGTACATCATCTACAAAATCTAAGTAATTTATGATTAGAGACATATGATATAGGGTCACCAAAGTGACTGACTATAGCCTTTCTGAAATAACAAAAAACAACAACAAAAAAAAACAAGGCCCTTGAGAGCAAATAATGCTTAGATAAGGACATATTTCCAAACCAGGTCATGGGGATATTTTGTTTGATAATACATAGTCTTGAGTTTCTGACAGCTAAATGACTCATGACTCATATGATATCTTTTACGAGATACCAAAGAGTCAAGGCTACAGGTAACTCAGTCCTTCTAGCCAGAGAGGGAGCTTGATTTATAAATGTTCAAGAGATGAAAAGCTTTCGGTATACAGCAGACGGTGCAATTTTTTCATGTTTCAAAAAAAAAAAAGTCAAAGTGGATTCTCAAACTATGAGACTACGGAGAAGAAGAAACACAAGACTTAAAAGGTAGTTCTATTAACAACTTCCTTGATGTAGCTGAAGCAGCATTTATCTCCCATTTCCAATTCTTATTTATGCACATACAAACAAACCATACACTTGAAAGAAGAGCTTTAACCTTATTAAGATAATTTCCAAAAACCAAGAAAAGCAGGCAACTTTACTTTCTGCATGTATGTGCCAATCTGTGTGAATTAAAAGTGACTACCTTTTAGAGGTAAATAAGTCATATGTTTTAACCAATATCTAGCTTGGATTTTTTTCTCACCTGCTATTTACACTGCAGCATGTGGTGAAAACATATAATCTCACATTTGTCTCAGAATAAAGTAGTTGAATATGTTAAAGACCAAGGTAAATAACCCAAACAACTAAAATGTATTCATATGTGTGTGTGTGTGTGTGTGTGTGTGTGTGTGTATAATAGAGAGAGAGAGAGAGAAAGAGAAAACACCACAACCACAAACCTCAAAACCAAAAATCTTTAAACTATGTAAATAACATTATAATGG
>NW_007252972.1:884622-890758 GCF_000164805.1 Carlito syrichta | reverse complement strand
ATCAAGGCAGAAAATCAACAAAGAAACTCTCATCTTAATTGAATTCTAGACTGAATAGACTTAACAGACAAATAGAGGATATCTTATTCTACAACTGAAGAATATACAAGTTTCTCATCTGCACACACAACATTCTCAAAACTTAACCATATGCTAGGCCACAATGGAAGTCTCAATACATTTAAAACTTTGAAAGTATATCAAAATATCTTAGAACACAGTGAAATAAGACTAGAAATCAATATCAAAAGAGACACTCAAAACTATGCAAATACATGGAAGTTAAATAATCTACTCTTGAGTGAGTCTTGTGCCAACAATTAAAGCTTGGATTTAAAATTTTTTTAAAACAAATGAAAATAGAGATGCACATAACTAAACTTCTGTGATACAGCTAAAGCATTGGTAAGAGGGAACTTTATGACATTGAATGCCTACATCAAAAAAATAGAAAGAAGTCAAGTTAACAATCTAATATTGAGCCGGGCTCGGTGGCTCAGCCTGTAATCCTGCGCCTTTGGGAGGCTGAGGTGAGTGGATTGCCTGAACTCGCGGGTTTGAGACCCACCTGGGCAGCAAGACCTCATCTCTACAATAAATAAAAAAATCAGCCGGGCGTGGTAGCACATGCCTGTAATTCCGGCTACTTGGAAGGCTGAAGCGGAAGGATCGTCGGAGCCCAGCGGGTCGAGGCTGCGGTGGCCGGGAGTGGCCACTGCACTCCAGTCTCGGCGACAGAGTGAGACTCCAACTCAAAAACAAAAAAAAACCACAAAAAAACCAATCTAATATTGTACTTCAAGGAAGTAGAAAAACAAGAGCAAACACACCCAGTCTATCAGAAGAAAACAAATAGCAAGGATTAGAGCAAAACTAAATGAAATAGAGAATAAACAAATGATACAAAGAATCAAAGAAATGAAAAGTTGGCTTTGAAAAGATAAACAAAATTGATAGACCCCCCTAAGTAGATTAACCAAGAAAAAAGAGAATATATTCAATTAAGCACAATCTGAAATGATAAAGATATCATTACAACTGATACAACAGAAATACAAAAGATCCATCGTGACTACTATGAGCATCTCTATGTGTACAAACTAGAATACCTAGAGGAAATTGATAAATTCCTGGAAATATGCAACCTCTCAAGATTGAACCAGGAAGAAATGGAAATTATGAGCAGTCAAAAGCAGCTAGTGAATCAGCAATTTAAAAATCAAAACCAAACAAAAACTCCTAACAACAAAAAGTTCAGGAACAGACAGATTCACAGCCAAACTCTACCAGATACAAAAGGAGGAACGGAGATCAATTCTACTGGAACTGTTTCAACAACAACAACAACAACAACAACAACAAAAAACAAGAAAGAAGTCATCCTCTGACAAGGTCCTTATGTCTTAAAAAAACGCAAGCTTGACAAGGTCCTTGTGTTCCTGGCCTGGCTCCAACAGGAGCTTGGCCAGTATCTCCTTCCCTCGATGTTTGCCTCTAAAAATGTTGATTTAGTAAAATTCAGGTGGTGTGACCACTAGTCTGTGTAGGCTAAATATAGCCTACTTCAATAATAACATTTCTCAAAATTTCAAAAAACACAAATATTAATAACTCACAAAAACCAAAGACGTCAATACTATAATGAGCTTGCCAAAAAAGTCCTAAACATTAACTTTTCCCCAACTAATACTAGCATTAAAATATTTCTTGTTTATATAGTTTTGCCCTATAGAAAAAACATGCTATAAAAATAAACTTACTCTCATCTATTGAGACAAAAGTCCTCCCAATCCCACTGTTCTTTGTCTTTCTTTTCTCATTCCCTCCCCTTTCCTCAGGCCCTGCTCTACAAAGGCTAGACTTCCACAATCCTCCCTAATTCATTCTACAAAGTCAGCATTACCCTGATACCAAAGCCAGGAAAAGACATAATAACAAAAGAAAACTGCAGACAAATATCTCTGATGAACACAGATGCAAAAATCCTCACAAAAATACCAGCAAACCAAATCCAATAGTACATCAAAAAGATAATACACCATAATCCAGTGGGTTTTATTCCAGGGGTGCAAGGTTGGTTCAACATACACAAATCAATAAATGGGATTCATAACATAAGCAAAATATTTTTTAAAAGCCACATGATAATATAAATAGATGTAGAAAAGCATTTGTTAAAATCCAGCATCCTTTCAAGATGAAAAAAAAAAATAGACCTTACCTAACGAGGCAAGAAGGAATGTACCTCAAAATAATAAAAGCCATATACAAAAAACCCATAGCCAATATCATATTTAATGGAGAGAACTTGAGAGAGTTATCCCTAAGAACTGGAAAAAGATAAGGATGACCATTTTCATCATTCCTACTCAACATAGTACTGAAAGTCCTAATCAAAACAATGAGGCAAGATAAAGGGGGAAAAAAGGCAACCAAATCAGAAAAGAGGAGGTCGGATGATCTCCGTTCACTGATGATATGATATTCCCTAGAAAACCCTAAACATTCCTAGATTTGATACATGTCTTCAGTAAATTTTAGGATACAAAATCAATGTACAAAAATTAGTACCATCTCTGTATATCAACATCGATCAAACTGAGAACCAAATTAAGAACTCAATCCCACTTACAATAGCCAAAAAAATAAAGAAACCTCTATAAAACTATGATGAAAGAAATCATAGATGACACAAATAAAAAAAACCCCATGCTCAAGGATTGGAAAAATCATTATCATTGAAATGACCATACTGCCAAAAGCAATCTATAGATTCAATACAATTTTTTGGCTTTGTTTTTTTCTTTGCCCAAAGTAATTTTTAAAAAATTTTTAATTTTAAAGATGTGGGGTACAACTCAGGGATAGGTATACTAATGATCATTATGCAGGTACCCTTCTTTATAAGGTATGTCCCCACCTCTCCAGGCAGATTCCCACTACTGCCAATCCCACCTCCTTCTGCCCCCAGCAGTTTCCCACTACTGCCGATTCTTTTCTTATGAGTGACAACATGTGACAATCAGTTCCTTGTTTCTATGATAGATCACTCAGTATTATAGACACTAAGTCCATCCAAGTTGCTGTGAAGTTCATAATTTTGTCCTTCTTTAAGGCTGCATAATATTCCTTGTGTATATGTACCATATTTTTTTTAATCCAGTCCTCTTTCAATGGGCAGTATGGTTGGTTCCATGTTTTTGCTATTGTGAACAATGCTGCAATAAACATACATATGCAGGAATCTTTTTCATAGAGTGACTTGAGGTCCTCTGGGTATATTCCAGTAGGGGGATTGCCAGGTTGTATGAAAGGTAGATTTTAGAACTTTTAGGAATTGCCAAACTGTTTTCCACAGAGGTTGTATTAGCTTACGCTCCCACCAACAGTGTAGAAGTGTTCCCTATTCCCCACATCCTCTCCAGCATCTGTTGTTTTTGAGTTATTGATGATGACCCTCTGGAGTTAGGCGGCATTTCAGTGTGTTTTTAATTTGTATTTCTTTAATGAATAGTGAGGCTGAGCATTTTTTCATGTATCTGTTGACTGCTCGTATGTTTTCTTTGAGGTGTGTCTATTCATATATTTTACCCACTTTGTAATGGGGCTGCTTGTTTTTTTCTTTTCAGCACATTTGAGTTCCTTGTGTATCCTATATATTAGGCCTTTGTCAGACATACAGAAGGCAAATATTTTTTCCCAGTCTGTGGGGTGCCTCCCTGCTCACTAGAAAGTTGCTTTGACTTTTCGAAGCTTGTCAGTTTGATGAGGTCCCCCTTGTCTATCTTATCTCTTATGGCATGGGCACTTGGGGTTGAATCGATGCAATTTTTATGCAATTACCAGCACCATTCTTCACAAAATTTAAAAAAGAATCCTAAAATTGTTAAGGAAATCCCCCCAAAAGCCGTAATAGCCAAAGCAATTTTAAGCAGAGGATAAAGGCAGAGATATCCCATCACATGATTTCAAATTACACTACAGTGCCATAGTGATGTAGTTCAGATTGTTATCCCCTCCAAATGTCATGTCAAAATGTGACCCCAATATCAGAGGATGGCCTAGTGGGATATATTTTGTTCATGAGGGCAGATCACTCACAAATGGCTTGGGCCATTCTTACAGTAATGAGTGAGTTCTTGCTCTATTACTTGACAAGAGAGTTGGTTGTTTAAAAGAGCCGGGCACGTCTTCCCTCTTGCCTGCTTCTATTCTCACCATGTGATAGGCCTGCTTGCTCTTTACCTTCTGCCATGATGGTAAGATTCCAGAAGTCTCACCAAAAGCTGAGAAGATGCTGGCCTCATATAGACCAGAAGCCAAATAAACCTGTTTTCTTTGTTAAGTACTCAGCATCAGTATTTCTTTACAGCAACACAAAACAGATGAGTACATAGGGTAACCGAAACAACATGGTACTGGCATAAAAACACACATATAGATCAATGAAACAGACTAGAGAATCAAGAAATAAAGCCACATACCTACAACCAAGTGCTCTTTACCAAGTCAGCAAATACACACTAGAGAAAGGATATTGTATTCAATAAAGGGTTCTGGGAAAATTGAATAACCATATGTAGAAGAATGAAACTGGACCCCTATCTTTACCATAAAAAAAAATTAACCCAAGGTGGATTAAAGACTTATACATAAGATCTGAAAATGTGAAAATCTTGGAAGAAAACCTAAGGAAAACTCTTCTGAACATTAGCCTAGGCAAAGAATTTATGATTAAGTCCTCAAAAGAAAACAGCAGAAGCAAAACTAGTCAAGCAGACTTAATTAAACTACAAAGCTTCTGCACAACAAAGTAAACAGACAACAACCTACAGAGTGGGAGAAAATATTTGCTAACAAGGCATCTGACAAAGGCATCTGACAAAGACCTAATATCTAGAAGCTACAAAGATTTCAACCCACTCAACAAGAAAAGAAAAACCAAATAATCCATTAAAAAAGTGGGCAAAGGACATGAACAGACATTTTTAAAACAAAGACATACAAGTGGGTCAGCAAACATATGGAAAAAATGCTTGCCATCACAAATTATCAGAGCAATGCAAATTAAAACCACAGTGAGGTACCATCTTACACTGTCAGAATGGCTATTATTTTAAAGAGTCAAAAAACAACAGATAACGGTGAGGGTAGCGGAAAAAGGGACTGCTTATGCCCTGTTAGTATGAATGTAACATCCCATTCTATGAAAAATAGTATGGAAATTTCTAACAGAACTAAGAACAGAACTACCCTTTGATCTAGCAATTCTACTACTGGGTATCTATCCAAAGGAAAATAAAGCAATTTTTCAAATGACACCTGCACTCAAATGTTTATTGCAGCATTATTTACAATAGCAAAGTCATTGAATCAATCTAAGCCTCTGTCAATGGATGAATGAATATATATGTATATATACACAGATATAACATATATACATAATATACATAATGTATATATTGTTTTCTGCATCAGCAATATGGATAGACCTGGAGGCCATGATCCTTAGTGAAATGACTCGGAAATAGAAAGTAAAAAACTACATTTTCACTTATAAGTGGAAACAAAACAATGGTTACACACAGAAATACAAAATGGAATAATATACATCTGAAAATTCAAAAGGTTAGAATGTGGGAAGGGAGTGAGAGATTAAATACTACCTATCAAGTACAATGCATACTATTTAGATGATGCACACATTAAAAGCTCAGACTTTACCACATTATGAAATAGCCAAGTAACACAATGCCAATTGTACTCCTAAATTCATAGAAATAAAATGTTTTTAAAAGATTACCCTCGGGAAACCCCCTCGCGTCCCCTCCCACTGTGTGAGCATTTCCATCCTCTCAATAAATCCTGCTTTTGAAAAAAAAAAAGATTACCCTAAAAAAATGTCATGAGCCTTATCCTATCAACTGAAAGGACTTAAGGACAAAAACAGATAATTCTGCCTCAAGCAGCAACTCCTACCCAATAGTTTCCAAACTAAAGACCTGGCCTATGGATTTTAAATGTATCAGCCACACAATTATGTGACACAATTCATATATAAATATGAAAGGGGAAGTGTATGTGTATGCACACACACATTTACATATATACATGGAGAGAGAGTGAGACAGAGACA
>NW_007252972.1:880586-884602 GCF_000164805.1 Carlito syrichta | reverse complement strand
GAGAGAGAGAGAGAGAGAGAGAGAGAAAGAGACTGATTTTACTGGTAGTACTCGTTCTGTTTTTGTGAAGATTCCTGACTAAAACACCTATATATAGGGAAAGGCTTTTTAAGAAAAAACACTTAATAAACTAGACAAAACAAAAAAAGTATTTTGCCTTGCCAAAAAACATAAACATATCACAAAACAACTGATGAACTACCAGAAAATTTTTGCAACACACATTACAGAGAAAGTGCTTATATCCTTAATATATTTTATAAAGCTTAAAAATTTAAAGAAAACATAACATGACACGATAAAATTTCATGAAGAGACAATACACACACACACAAATGCACACATACAAAATATGGCCCCAAACTCTTCACCTCTGTGATGATCTTCCCTAAGATATTTAAACCCAGATTAAGAGAAAACATCAGGTAAATCCAAAATGATTAGTATGCTGCAAAACATCTGATCAGCATTTAAAGTATCGAGGTGTTGTCAGCAAGGTGGTGGACTAGAAAGCTTCGAGTTCTTTCCACCAAAACACTAAGTAAACAACAATACATAAACCAAATATCTTTCTGAGAACTCTGGAAACCAGTTAAGAAATTGCTACAACCAAGTGAATGCTCAAATAAGAAAAATCTGCTCTCAAAAAAGTAAGAGATTTCATGACATTTTGCTTGCCCTTGGCAAGTCCATCTCCTAGCACAATTTGACATAGTTTGAAGGAAACCTCCCAATTCCCATTTCCTCTTTTGGGAAAACAAGAGAAGAGTAAAATTTCCTGCAATGTTCTGGTTTGTTTGGGAATTGCCCATTGGACTGTCTTCTGTCTTGCTGTACGCAGCACACTGAAGTGAATGCAGGCATAGTTTGGACCCCAGGCTGGAGGCCACCAAAAGCAGTGGTGGATACCACCACACTTTAGAGCTGCAGGAAGTCTGCACACCTTCAGGTGCCATGGACAAGAGATTACATGCAAAATAATACAATAGAAATCCAAGCCACCTGAGAAGAAGCAATGGCGAGACCCTCAGGGAAAGTAACACATTTAAAAGTCGCTGTATGTATGGGAAACTGGGATGAAAGTACATGTACAAATTCAGAAAAGACACACATTCATCAAATGTGTGAGGTGGCCCTGAACCTTTAAGCATGGCTGATTAGTGAAGAACTTCCACTGCATGAAGCCAGTCTATAAATACCAGGAGGGGTGGTTGTTTTTTCAAATGCCTCAATCTCAGCAAAATATCATAAGTCATGCAAAGAAACAGAAAGTATAAAATAACCACAAGACAATAATCTTCAGAATCGGAATCAAAAGAAACACAAGCCTCTAACTTCCTTGAGAAAAATACATAAGCCATCTTAAATATGTTCTGTGAATAAAAAGAGAACTTGAACAGACAACTAAATGAAATGAGAAAATAATTTATGAACACAATGAGAAGATCAACAAAGAGAGAGCAATTATTTTAAAAAAGAAATCAAACAAATTCTGCAGCTGCAAAAAACAATAACTTAATTTAAAATTCACTAAGGAGTTCAACAGTGAACTTTATTGGGCAAAAGAAAGCATCCATGAATTGAAGACAGGCCACTTGAAAATATTAAGTCAGAGGAGAAAAAGAAAAGTGGACAAAAACATGTGAACACAGACTAAGGCACTTAGGGTATTATAGTTCAAAGCTGTGGAACAAGGTCATCTTATATTTCACATATTTGATTCAAAGTTATTTATCTCAATATACCAAGGGAACTAGCTTGGTATATTTATATGTTCTTCTTCTGACTATTGTAACTTTGCTATCTAAAGGTATCAAGGTACCTTGAACTCTTTAAGAGCGATGAAAATCCCAAGTGCCCCTGCCATAAGAGATAAGATAGACAAGTGGGACTTCATCAAACTGACAATTTTCTGCAAAGTCAAAGAAACCTTCAAGCAGCAGGGAGACAGCCCACAGACTGGGAAAAAATATTTGCATTCTGTATGTCTGACAAAGCCCTAACATATAGGATGCACAAGGAACACAGACGTGCTGAAATGAAAAAAAACAAACAGCCTCATTACAAAGTGGGCAAAACATATGAATAGACACTTCTCAAAAGAAGACATATGAGCAGTCTACAGATAAATGAACAAATGCTCAGCCTCACTACTCATCAAAGAAATGGAAATTAAAAACACACTGAGGCCAGGCTCATTGGCTCAGCCTGTAATCCCACGCTTTGGGAGGCCAAGGTGAGTGAATTGACTGAGCCCGTGGGTTCAAGACCCGCCTGGGCAACTTGGTGAGACCTCATCTCTACAATAAATAAAAAACTAGCTGTAGAGACCTCATCTCTACAATAAATAAAAAACTAGGTGGTAGCGCACGCCTGTAGTTCCAGCTACTTGGAAGGCTGAGGCAGAAGGATTGCCGGAGCTCAGCAGGTCAAGGCTGCAGTGGCCGAGAGTGGCCACTGCACTGGCTGACAGAGTGAGACTCCGACTCAAAAAAAAAAAAACCACAATGAGATACCACCTAACTCCAGTCAGAATGGCCATCATCAAAACTCAAAAAATAACAGATGCTGGAGAGGATGTGGGGAAAGGAAACACTTCTACACTGTTGGTGGGACCGTAAACTAAGACAACCTCTGTAGAAAACAGTTTGGCAATTCCTAAAAGATCTAAAAATCAACTTTTCATACAACCAAGCAATTGCCCTACTAGGAATATACCTGGAGGACCTCAAATCACTCTATGAAAAAGATACCTGCATATGTATGTTTATTGCAGCATTGTTCACAATAGCAAAAACATGGAACCAACCATACAGCCCATTGAAAGAGGACTGGATTAAAAAATGTGGTACAATACTTGGCCACAAATTAAGCATAAACAAATTTCAAAGGATCAAAATTTTGCCATGCACCTTCTTGGACCACCGTGGAATAAAAATAAACATCAACACCAACACGGTTCCCCCAAAGTCCACAAAGACACAGACACTAAACAGCATGATGCTAAACAACTCCTGGGTCAATGATGAAATCAAAACAGGGATTACAAGATACCTGGAAACAAATGAAAATGAAGAAACATCTTACCAAAATCTTTAGGATGCCATGATAGCTGTAAGATGGGAACTCATATCTCTACAAATGCACATGAAGAAAATGGAAGGATAACAAATTAACAGCCTAACAAGTCACCTAAGGAAGCTGGAAAAGTAAGACCACCAATGTCCTAACTTCAGCAGAAGAATCCAGATCACCAAAATAAAAGCCCAAATCCGGGATACAGAAGACAATAAAGATAATACAAAAAAATCAATGAAACAATAAACTGGTTCTGTGAAAGAATAAACAAGATTGATTGTCCCCTAATTAGACTGACCAAGAAAAAGAGAGAAAAAGCCCAAATAAACACAATCAGGAACACAAAAGATGAAGTCACACCTGACTCTGAAGAAATACAAAAGATCATTAGAGTCTATTATATACATTTGTATGGAAACAAACTCAAAAACCTTAAGGAAATAGAGGACTTTCTGACATCACACAACCTGCCTAGGTTGAAACAAGAAGAAATCAAGACCCTAAATAGACCAATAACAATCAAGGAAATTAACTATGTCATAAGAAAACTACCTACAAAAAAAAGCCCTGGACCAGATGGTTTTCCAGCAGAATTCTATACGACATTTAAGGAGGAACTGATACCAACCCTACTGAAAGTATTCCCAGTGATTGAGAAAGATGGAACTCTCCCTAAATCATTTTATGAAGCTAATATCACACTGATACCCAAGCCAGGTAAAGACCCAACAAAGAAAGAGAACTATGGGCCAATATCGTTGATGAACATAGATTCTAAAATTCTCAACAAGATCCTAGCAAACTGGATTCAACAACACATCTCAAAAATCATCCATCATGACCAAGTAGGCTTCATCCCCAGGATGCAAGTCTAGTTCAACATTCGTAAGACCATAAATGTAATTAAATACATCAACAGACGTCAAAACAAAAACCAC
>NW_007252972.1:871560-880565 GCF_000164805.1 Carlito syrichta | reverse complement strand
ACTGGAACCATTTCCCCTGAAAACTGGAACAGGACAAGGATGCCCACTCTCACCCCTCTTGTTCAATATAGTATTGGAAGTTCTGGCTAGAGCAATCAGAAAAAAGAAGGCAATCAGGGGTATCCAAATAGGAAAAGAGGAAGTCAAGTTCTCTCTCTTTGTGGACGACATGATTGTATACCTTGAAAACCTAAGAGAATCTGTCAAAAACTTCCTTGCACTGATAGAGGATTTGGCAAAGTCTCAGGGTATAAAATAAATGTGCTAAAGACAATCACATTTCTTTACACCAATAATGAACAAACAGAAACCCAAATAAAAAGCACAATCCCATTCAAAATAACCACAAAAAAATGAAATACCTTGGCATCTTCCTAACCAGAGACATGAAAGACCTTTACAATGGAAACTACAGAACACTGCTCAAAGAAATCAAAGATAGCACAAACAAGTGGAAAAATATCCCATGCTCATGGATTGGAAGAATCAACATTGTTAAGATGTCCATCTTACCTAAGGCAATCTACAGATTTAATGCAATACCCATCAAACTACCAGCAACCTTCTTCTCAGATCTAGAAAAAAAACAATACAGGAATTCATATGGAAACACAAACAACCAAGAATAGCCAGAATAATCCTCAGGAGGTATCACACTACCAGACTTTAAATTTTACTATAAAACTGAAGTAATCAAAACAGCCTGTTATTGGTACAAGAACAGGCATATACACCAATGGAATAGAATTGAAATTCCAGAAGCAAAACATCAATTTCTCAACCAACTCATCTTCAACAAAGCCTCCACCACTCACCACGGGGGAGAGGAGAACCTATTCAGTAAATGGTGCTGGAAAAACTGGCTGATCACATGCAGAAGACTCATACAGGACCCCTATCTATCCCATACACAAAAATTAATTCTAAATGGATCAGAGACCGAAATGTAAAACCTCAAACCATAAGAACTTTAGAAAATGCAGGACACATTCTTATGGAAGTTGGAACTGGCATCCAATTCCTGAGCAAAATTCAAAATGTACAGGCCATAAGAGATAAGATAGACAATTGGAACCTCTTTAAATTGACAAGTTTCTGTGAAGCTAAAGAAACCACTGGCTATTGCATGTGGGATTGAGTTCTTAATTTGGTTCTCAGTTTGGTCAATATTGGTATATAGAAATGGTACTGATTTTTGTACATTGATTTTGTATCCTAAAACTTTACTGAAGACACTTATCAAATCTAGATGTATTTAGGATTTTATAGGTAATAAGATCATATCGTCAGTGAACAGAGATCATCTGACTTCCTCTTTTCTGATTTGGATACCTTTTTTTTTCTTTATCTTACCTGATTGTTTTGGCTAGGACTTTTGGTGCTATGTTGAGTAGGAATGGTGAAAATGACCATCCTTGTCTTTTACCAGTTCTTAGGGATAATTCCCTAAACTTCTTTCCATACAGTTTGACATTGGATTTTTTGTATATGGCTTTCATTATTTTTAGGTACATTCCTTCTTGTCTTGTTCGGCGAGGTCTGTTTTTTTTTTAATCTTGAAAGGGTGCTGGATTTTAATAAATGCTTTTCTACGCCTATTTATATTATTGTGTAGCATTTAAAAAATTTTTGTTTATTATGTTACTGTTATGATTTTGTGTGGCTGACTGCTTTTGGGTGATGACAATGATCACAGCACATGTACATGCACATACATGTGCCCATGCAAGACCTTAAATCATATGTGTACAAGTAGACCCAAACACATTTGTGTACAAACACAGACATAACAGCCATGCACACAAAGACAAATGCAAACTTAGGTACACACACCACATCACCATGTATGCACACACATGCAAACAGGTATGGATACACATGTACATCCAACACATGTAAGAATGCAAGGACAGAGAAACACAGACTTGTGCACAGATGCAAGACATATAAAACACACTCACAATAACAGAAGCACACCCTTCCTTCACATACAGACATCCACCCAGGAGGACCTGACCTCCTGGGTCCTGACATCTCCCAGATTACCACAGTGAAAGCCACCATTCAACGGTGCTCCATTCCCTAAACCCCGCTTTACCCAAGAGAATTCACTTCCTGACAGGGAGTGGGAAAGCTGTCATCAGTCCATGTCTTCGCTCAGCCCTTTCGCCTGTCCTAATGGCAACCTTTCTGCAGTTGATCCACTCCAAGCACCACCTTCTCCCTGCCAACCTGAACCGGTGTGCCACTCTTTCCATGGGTCACAAAACCCCACAGCACTCCAGCCCCACTTCGTGCTCCGCTCTGAGAACAGTGGAGCCAGCAGCCACCTTCTCTCCCATCTTCCTCACCCCCAGGACTGTCCTCAGTGCCAAGGTTTGCCATAACATAGGAGCCAGGGCATTCTGGGTGAGGGTGTGGCCCTGATGGACATCATGCCTGGTACAGGTGGCTGTGACCTGGACCAGAGAGCCCCCTCTCGGGGCCTACCTGTAGGAAGGAGAGCCTCCAACCTGCAAGGCAGAGTAGCCACCAAGTCCTGTGGAGAGTGGGCGCTCACCACATGGAAGAGCTCATTGCTCCCCTCATCATATCTCTTAAATCAATCCCCTGTTCTGCATGTCCCTTGGGAAAGTCCTCAGCAAGGGGTGGTGTGGCAGCTGCAGCCAAAGCCTTGAGCAATTCCCTACAGCTGTCTTGTTTCCCCGCAAAGGGCAGACACAACCTCCATGAGATGGTCTTTTTCGGACTCAGTACTCACCCTAACTTCATCCAACACGCAGCTCAGGGCTGGTGTGCTCTTGGGTCTTATCTCTGGCCTGCTTGCTGTGTCCAGGCTGCCCATCCCCCTCCCTCCACATCCCAAATCACCCTTCACCGCAAGAATATATCACATTTGTGCTTCTGATGCTGTCTTTAGGCCAGCCAGGGTTCCAGGCTCATCCAGCTAGGGTGCAGGTTGCCCACCTGCTGCAGTCTCTCCACGTCCCCCAGCAACCACACATACCTTTTGTGTTCCTCCCATATTGTACCTGTGGGACAAACCACAAGCTCTGCTGGACATGGTCATGCCTTCCCCTAGGCACCACTCTGCAAACCCAACTTGTACTGTTTCCAATACCACCTTTTCTACTACTATACTAGTGGTTTCACAGCAGTAGTCCTTCCTGCCATCTACCTGGAGGCTCTCCAAGTTCAGTGCCTCTGAGTTCTGTCCTCTCCTCAGGTAGCTATTGGTTGCTCTCTCTTCATCAAGCACCACTGTCTCCATTGGCAAAGACACAGGCCACCACCCAGTGATGTTCCTTCCCTGTCTGTTTTAGGATACAGAACGCAGGGGCCTGGCTGGGAAATGGCAGTGATGTGAGCTTGGCAAGGGCCTTGGCAGCCAGTAGGGTTAGAAGAATCTGGGTGTTCTTAGCCAGGGGGCAGGGAGCGCTTTACCTGAAAATGGGCCTAAGATCCTGGAAGGTCTGATGCATCTCCAGGTGAAGGTTCTCAAAAACCCTGTTCCTTCCACACCTGTAGCATCCTACTCTACTTGCTGCCTGGACCCTAGGGTATGGCTTCGAAGGACAACACCGCCTTGAGAACGAGAACTGCTTTGGTGCTCAGAACCCGAACCTCTCATTATAGGAATAATTAGGGCCCGGCCATGCACACATCGCCTTAGTCCTTCACTTCACCTTAGGCCTGAATGCCATTCCACTGTTCCTTTCACCCTAGTTCAGCACATTTATCTGTCCTGGGGACGTGCACTGGCAGAAGGATCATTTCATGGGAGAAATTATCTTGGGGTCTGCCTGGGAAACTCAGAGCAGTGGTCAGGGCAGGTAGCAAGGTCTGGATTGGGGCTGCATGACGATGAAATTGAGGGTATGTACTCTCCCTCCTCCCACCGGGCAGAGAGGAGCAAGAAAATGGTACCTTTATTTTATCCAGAACTCTTAGATTATTCATCTTCTTGCAAGGTCTTGAGATTACACTAATTGAATTAACCCACTGGTAGTCCTGTCTACTCTTCCCAGGCCTTGTGATGGCATGGTTATTTTGTTTCTAAAACCCATATCAATGCCTACCAACTGTAGTAAGGCCATGAAGGGAGCCACAAGGACTGAGCGGAGAATTGTCTGAGGAAGTGAATCTGAATAGGAAGAAGGGGGCAGTCCCCAGTGGAGTGCAAGGGAAGTGCCTTCCAAACCTAGGGGACAGGAGAGCAGGACCTGCCAGGAGTTGGCATCAAGCGGGAGTGATGTGTGGGCTAGGGGTATGGTTGATACAGGGGGCTCAGGCTCTGGAGGCCAGAGGAAGGGCCTCGTGAGGATTTTAGCAGGGATAGGCCATGGTTTAATATCTCTTAAATCAACACTCTGTTCTGCCTGTCCCTCGGGAAAGTCCTCAGCAAGGGGTGGTGTGGCAGCTGCAGCCAGGGCCTTGAGCATAACCCCCATGGAACAGTCTTGTGGAATTTTGTATCTACATCAGCCGATGCTGTCAGAGCTGTGCTTGTGCAGACGGATGCAGCTGAGCAGCATGTCCTTAGCCTGGTGGTGCCCCTACTGGACAGTCATCAGTGCCCCTACTGGACAGTTCGCTGCTGCCCACTTCTGTCTGTGTGGCCCTTCCAGCAGCTACTGTGAGGAGTCAGGACTGTCCCAGCTACTCCTGAAGGCAGGCTGAGAAGTCCATGTGGAGCATATTGTGTACCCTAGCCATCTTCCCTACTGTACCATAACTGCGGCCTGGCCTCCAACATGGAGTGATGAGGGGGCTATACTCAGTTTGTGTTTCTGAAGGAACAAATGAGTGATTGACCTGACCACAAACAGCCTTCCTATACAGACACCACCAGCTCTAGTGCCCTGCACCCTCCCCTCTAGAATCTCAGGGCCATGAAGATTGCAGGAACAGGTATAGGAGCTTACAGCATCCTCCCACCTCCATGCCTTCACGTCCCTGATGTGTACTCAGGATCATCTTTTACCTTTTGTGACTCTAAACATCAGTCAATTCATTTCCATTCAACTTGCTGTCCACCACTTGTGAAAATCCACCGCTCATTGCTAGGGTGAGCCTGTGAGTCACTCACTCATTCTATTGTGCTACCGTCCACCCCAGTGCTTCTCAAGCTGTCACAATGCACATTGCCAGGCTTCACCCCAGAGAGGATGCTGCAGAAGGTCTAGGGTGGCATCGCAAGAATCCAGAGTTTAATAAAGCCCACACAAAGGATTCCAAATTGCCCTCAAATTGCAATTTTCTCCCGAGTCTGGACAGAACCTGCAGGGGGCAGTTGGGGGCTGTGGAGTGTAAGAGAATTGTGGAAGGTGGGACACTGCCAGGAGGACTGCAGATGAGCTGGAGCATAGCTAGGAAAGAAAGACTATGGGATTGGAAGGTTGGAGAAGGCAAAGACCACACAGGTGCAGTTCAGGGAGGCAAATAAGATGGGGTGTGCCAGTGGAGAGTAAGAAAACTTAATGAGTAAACAGTCCTTAGATGAACAAACCAAGGCACGGACTGGCCAGCAAGGTGTAGGTGCTGGCTGTCAGCCAGGGAGATGAGGGAAACCAACATGGATGAAAAGCAGAGTTCCAGAATAGCAAACCCCGCCTCGCAGAGGAGCCTCTGCAGAATATCCATCCTGTTTTCCTTGCCTTGAGAATGACAGGTTCTCACTTGGCATTTGCATTTTTCCAGCTCCATCTGCCACATCCTCTGGGCCCACTCAGGCCTCTCTCCTCTATCGACTGTCTTTAAAGACCCTCAACAAAATACTAGCAAGCCTAATAAGACAAATCCAGTAATATATAAACAGAATGGTACACTGTGGTTAAATGGAATTTATCCCAGGAATAAAATATTGGTTTAACCTTCCCAAATCAATTCCTGTAATGAAACGTATCAGTAAAATACACAAGAAAATCACATCCTCACCTCAATGCAGAAAATACACTTACTATATTCATCACCATTTTCACGATTAAAAACATTAAGGAAACTACAAATAAAAAGGAACTGCTCAAGTCAAAAAGAGCATCATTAAAACGTCACAGCTAATCTCACACTTAATGGTGAAAGCCTGGCTGCTTTCCTCCCACATGAGATCAGGAGCAAGGATATCTGCTGTACCACTTCTATTCAACATCAAAGTACATGTTGTAGCCAAAACAAGCAGACAGTAAAAATAAATGGCAGACATCCAGATAGAAAAAGGAGAAGTAAAACTGTCCCTATTCACAGATCTCAAGTTCTTATATATAGAATATCCTATAAGACCTACTAGAAAGTACTAAGCTAATAGAGTAGTTCACCAAGATTTCAGGATACAAGATGGATATCAAATATCTGTTATAGTATCTACACCCATGTTAATGAATCACAAAATGAACTTAGGAAATCAATCCCATTTGAAATAGCATCCAAAAAAGGATAGAATGTTTAGCAATACATTTAACAAAAAGAAGTTCACTTATACTCTGAAAAGTGCAAAACACTGTGGAAGGAAATTAAAGAGGATCTAAAACATTGGAAAGTGTTCCATGTTTGTGGGTCAGAAGAACCAATATTGCAGAGATGACAATGCTCCTCAAACCCTCTCCAGTTCAAGGTAATCCCTACCAGCCTCTCAGATAATGACGCTGAAGAAATTGACAAGATGATCAAAACTCCATGTGGAACAGCAAGGTACCCACAACTGCCAAAATAATCTTGAAGAAGAATGATGTACAAAGACCCACACTTCTCAGTTTTTTGTTTTTCTTTTTATCAATATTTTTTATTATGATGTTGTGCAGTACAGTTAAGGGTTAGGTATAAAATTATGTTTCATTCAGGCACCCTGTTGATAAGAGGTGTTTCCCCGTCCCCAGACAGATATTTGCTACTGTTAATCCCATCTCCCTCCCTCCACCATAGTTTGTTTCTGTGGGAGGTCACTCAGTATTATAGACACTAGTTCCATCCAGGTTGCTGCAAAATTCATGATTTTATTCTTTTTTATGGCTGTGTAGTATTCCATCATGTATATGTACCACATTTTTAAAATCCAGTCCTCTTTTGATGGGCAGCATGGTTGCTTCCAGGTCCTTGCTATTGTGAACAATGCTGTGATAAACATACGTGTGCAGGTATCATTTTTATAGAGTGATTTGAGTTTTTCAGGAAATATTCCCAGTAGGGGGATTGCAGGGTCATATGAGAGGTTGATATTTAGAGCTTTTAGGAATTGCCACACTGCTTTCCACAGAGGTTGCACTAGTTTACACTCCCACCAACAGTGTAGAAGTGTTCCCTTTTCACCACACCCTCTCCAGCAGCTGTTATTTTTTGAGTTATTGATAATTGCCATTCTGACTGAAGTTAGGTGGTATCTCAGTGTGGTTTTGATTTGCATCTCCCTGATGATTAGTGAGGTTGAACATTTCTTCATGTGTCTGTTGGCTGCTCGGAAGTCTTCCTTTGTGAAGTGTCTGTTCATATCTTTTGCCCATTTTATAATGGGGTTGTTAATTTTTTTCTTTTCAGCACATTTGAGTTCCTTGTAGATGCAGAATTTTAAGTCTTTGTCAGACCTAGTGTTGGCAAATACTTTTTCCCAGTCTGTAGGCTGTCTCCCTGCTCTCTTGATGGTTTCTTTGGCCTTGCAGAAGCTTGTCAGGTTAATAAGGTCCCACTTGTCTATCGTCTCTCTTATGACCTGTGGGTTTTGGGTTTTGTTCAGGAATTGGATGTGTGTTCTGATTTCCATGAGGGTATTTCCTTCATTTTCTAAGGTTTTTATGGTTTGAGGTTTTATATTTAGGTCTCTGATCCATTTGGAGTTAACCACGGGGATAGATAGGGATCCTGTTTCAATATTCTGCCTGTGGTCAGCCAGTTTTCCCAGCACCATTTACTGAATGGGTAGGTGGTAGGTGGTGGAGGCTTTGTCGAAGATGAGTTGGTTGAGAAACTGAGGTTTTGCTTCTGGAATCTCAATTCTATTCCATTGATTTGTATGCCTGTTCTTATACCAATACCAAGCTGTTTTGATGATTGTAGCTTTATAGTAAAGTTTGAAGTCTGGTAATGTGATACCACCTGCTTAGTTTTTTTTGCTGAGGATTGTTCTGGCTATTCTTGGTCGTTTCTGTTTCCATATGAATTCCTGTGTTGTTTTTTCTAGGTCTGAAAAGAATGTTGCTGGTAATTTGATGGGTATTGCATTGAATCTGTAGATTGCCTTAGGTAAGATGGATATCTTCACAATGTTGATTCTTCCAATCCATGAGCATGGGATATTTTTCCACCTGTTTGTGTCATCTTTGATTTGTATGATCAGTGTTTTGTAGTTTTCATTGTAAAGGTCTTTCATGTCTCTGGTTAGGAAGATGCCAAGGTATTTCATATTATTGTGGATATTGTGAATGGAATTGTGTTTTTTATTTGGGTTTCTGTTTGTTTATTATTGGTGTAGAGAAATGCGATTGTCTTTTGTACATTTATTTTGTATTCTGAGACTCTGACAAAGGCCTTTATCAATGTATGGAGGTTTTTGACAGATTCTCTTGTGTTTTCAAGGTACACCATCATATCATCTGCAAAGAGAGCTAACTTGACTTCCTCTTTTCCTATTTGCATACCCGATTGCCTTCTCTTCTCTGATTGCGCGAGCCAGGATTTCCAATATTATGTTGAACAGGAGGGGTGAGAGTGGGCATCCTGTCTTGTTCCAGTTTTCAGGGGAAATGTTTCCAATTTTTGTCCATTTAGGAGTAAGCTGGCTGTGGGTTTCTCGTAGATGGCTTTTACTATTTTGAGGTATGTTCCCCGTATGCCTAGATGTTCAAGGGTTTTTATCAAGTAGAGGTGCTGGATTTTATCAAAAGCTTTTTCTGCATCTAGTGATATGACCACGTGGTTTTTGTTTTGACATCTGTTGATGTATTTAATTACATTTATGATTTTACGAATGTTGAACCAGTCTTGCATCCCAAGAATGAAGCCTACTTGGTCATGATGGA
>NW_007252972.1:859359-871510 GCF_000164805.1 Carlito syrichta | reverse complement strand
CACCTGCGAGGTGCCCGGGCCTGAGCGAGCGTGTCTGTGTGCATGGATGCATGTGTGCCACGCATGCACGTGCGTGTCCGGCTGGCGGCGGCACGTGTGCAGGCATGCAGACTTTCACAGGCGTGTGCCTGGCGCGGTGTGGGTCTCGTGCGAGTGTGGCCCGGGTGGCAGCATTCGGTCCAACCCGGTATTTCCGTCGGCTGCGGGCAGCTCGTGGTCTGTGCTGTGTGCACGGTACGGCGCCCTGGGGGGAAAGCTCTCCCTCTCCCTGACAAAGACCCTGAACCTGGAGGGTTTTGGTGTTAGTCCCTCGTGCCTGCAAACCCACACTCTCCCATTGTCCTCTGGAAGCCTTGACCCCCTTGGCGGCGGCTGTGCCACCAGGCAGCGCTGTGACTTCCGGGTAAACACGCCAGTGCCTGGGATCTCCTCTCACACAGCCCTTGTGTACACAGAGGAAGTAGCACTCACTAGGCGCGTGGGCCCCCACGTGTACACACTCGCACGGGGGCACAGCAGTGGGCAAGGGTGAGGGCGTGGTCCCTGTCCAACCTCCCGCCTACATGCCAAGGCTGGTAGGAATATGCGAGGAAAGAGACCCCAACAAGCCCCCCAAGGGGGCTCCCCAAGGGGAGTTTGAGACAGTGGCCTGCAGGAGCCCAGAGGTGGGGCTCCCCCAAAAGTTTCCAAAGGAAGCAACAGCTAAACTGAGACCCATGGAAGTGTGGTTGTGATGGGGTCAGAAGGTCTGGACAGAGGGACCGGCCGTGCAAAGGCCCTGGGGCAGGGGAAGTGCAGGTATAAGGAGTAGACAGGAGCTAGAGGGGTGGTGGGCCCCACGACACAGGGCTGCAGAGGCGGTAGAACTAGACCTCAGAGCCCTATGGACCTCTTACCCTGTGTCGCCCTGTGTCACCCTCGTCTTGTGCCCTGGGAGCCTTCAAGAGCAACAGAAGGATCCAGACAGGGATGGTGACTTGGCCTGAGGGGCATGCCAAAGAGATAGTAGGTGCTCCTTTGGGGAGTAGGCTCACAGGGGACCCATCAGGAGACGAAATGCACACTTGGTCATATGGGGCTGCCCATGGCCACTGCTGCACTGCGCAAGAGGCATGCTAAATTCATCACAGCAGGTAGCAACCAGCCCTGACACGACCCAGGACCCCCCCACATACACAGGTGTACAGCACAAACAGATGCACAGCACAAACACATGTGTCCCCATAAAACAAAGAAACACACAGAATACCAGTATGCCACCACCCTAAAGTCTGCCCAGTTGTGGGCTTACAAGGACACGTGTGAAGACACAAGGACACAAGCTCATACTGAGCTGCACACAGCACCTCACTGTGTGTGCACGTCCAAACACGCACACAAAGGGAGTGCAGGTTCAGACTCACAGACTGCATGTTCCTGGGGACACGGCATGGCCGTGCACACCCCGGGCCACAGAATGTCATTCTTGCCAAGATTTGCAGGGCTGGAAGGGCAGAGGGACAGCCTCCATCCCGCCCACTGCCCGGGCCTTGCTTCGAGGCGGGAGGAGACAAGGACAAGGAACCCCTGAAGGGCGAGATTTGGCAATAGGACTCATCGGTTGTCCTTCCAGAATGTTCTGTGCCTCCACAAGAATCACCATGTGTGTGTTCATCCTGCAAACGGTTTAGACACGGAAGTGTTTCTGTGGGCACCCCAGGTCTCCTGGCCCATTCCCTCTGTCCTGTTCATCACCAGCCTGCAGCGTCTTCCCCTGTTAACACCTCATTGTCGCCTCCACCCCATTGCCCTTCCCATCACCCCACCCCAATCATCTCCCACGTCACATCACCCACATCCCCATGGCCCCCACTCCCATCATTTCACCCCACCCTCTTTTTTAAAAATTTATTGTAGAGATGAGATCTCGCCAAGTTGCCTGGGTGGGTCTCGATCTCACGGGCTCAGGCAATCCACTCACCTCGGCCTCCCAAAGCGCAGGATTACAGGCTGAGCCGCCGTGCCTGGTCTCACCCCACCCTCTTATCCCCCCATTTCCTCCCGCACTGTCTCATCCACATCTTCCGACTGCTGTCACCCCCATCTGATCCCATCTCCATCACCGACATCACCCCTGCCCACCCTATCAGCAGCACCTTCATCCTCTCATCACCCCCACAGACACCTCCCTCAGCACGGTCACCATCATCCTGGTCCTCACCTTGGGCTCCCGTCCCCTTCTCTGGCTCCTACCGCGGTGCTCCTGCTCATGCAGATCTGTCTTGGGCATCCCTCTCTGGGGCTTGTTCAGGGGAGGGGCGTGGCTGAGGTCTCCCTGCAGCGTCCCTGTCCAGCCTCTAGCAGCGTGTGTTCCTTGGAGAGGAGCGAGCTGCAGGCTGATCCCCTGAGGCCCACCAGCAACTGTGACGACCTGGCCTAGGGCAGTCAGAGGTCAGGATGGCCCTGGGGATTCACGGGAGCTGGGAGGCCGGGTGAGATGAGACCCAAGCTGACATAGGGAAGGTGCCCTGCAACCGGGACCCGTCCCCACCCCTTCTTCAGCCATGGGCCAGACTGGAGGGTGCTGACTCTTGGCTGAGATGTGGGGTCGGGGGTCCTTGAAGTGAAAAGAATGTAGACGAAAGTCCAGGAGGCCGAGAACCTGAGGGGCTGGGTCCCCAGGGGCCTCAAGGCCCGACAGGGCATGCAGGGGTGGCTTGGGCCCACCTCACTGATTCTGCCCAAACTGGATGTGTCTTGGATGAGGGGGAGATATGAAAGGAGTCTCACAAAGCCCCAAGCCCTACCCCTAACTCTCACCCTGGGTGAATCCTGGCATGCCGCCCCCGGGCCCCTGGGGCACACAGGGTCTGAATCTTGATCCCCACCTGTTGGCCTGGTGACTTTGGGTCAGCCCCTCTCTGAGACTCAGTTTGCCTCTCCATGACAGGAGGCTAAGGTCCCTGCCTGTCTGCCCCGAGAGGGCTGGGAGCATCCATGGTGTCACCTGCAAAGCACCATGGTGGAGGCAAGTTTGATTCTAGCTCGGGGGTGGCAGCCGGCCCCTGAGGAGTGCATTTCAACGGGGTTTCACAACCTGATTTGTGAGAGGGAGAAGAGCCCCTCCATTTGGCCCCTCCCCAGCCCCAGCCCCAGCCCCAGAGAGCCACCCTGTGCCAGGGGAGACCTCATGGGCAGGGCAGCTCCTCTAGAAAGTCTTCCTCTCCCCCACTCCACACCCAGACACATGCACAACCCCGACCCCACCCCTCGCACACCCACAGATGTGCACACACACCCATAAGCTGGCAACTCACTGTATGCACACACTTGTTCACACACACCAGCACACATGCCACATGCACACAACCCTCCTATGGTGTACACAAACGACTCCCACACATGCACACTCACACTTGTAACTCACAGAAGGAGCGTATTTACACCCTGTGTGTACACAAGATTGCACAATCGCACATGCCACACATGCACATTCATACTTGTAACTCACAGAAGGAGCATGCATACATTCGCATGTGTATACAATTGTTCGCATACTCACACACCACATGGGGACACTCACACTTGTAACTCACAGAAAGAACATGCACACACCCTGAATGTGCACACGCTTGCTCACACACACACGTCACACATGCACTCACACCTGTAGCTCACAGACAGAACATGCACACACCCTGCACATCCTCACACTTGCTTACACTGTGTATCTCACCCACTCACACGGATGCATACATGTATGCATATGTGCAACACACACACACACATCCCAGAGCCCCTCCCCGCTCAGCCTGCCCACCTGCAGGACACACACTTGCTCCCACTGTCTTGCCCTTGCAAAAACTCAGTCCTGATCCTGCAGCTCCTCCTCATGTCTACACCGCCTGCTCCTGAGTGCAGCCTTCCCTCAGGAGCTTGAGTGCTCCGTGGAGGCCAGCCACAGTGGAGTCCAGGCTAAGCCCAGTCTCCTACTCTAATCCTCTTGCTGCTGCCTGACGGGGAGGTCATCACCTAGCCAAGCAGCCCTACCTTTTGGGGACAGCTCCTGTGTGACACAGCCATCCTCACTCTGGCCTCAGATCTCCCTGGGATGTCCTTGGGACGTCAGGGCAGCAGTGCAGGGGGCAGGAGGGGCACCCCAGGCAGGCCATGGTATAAGCAAAGTCCTAGGAGCTGGAGCTCAGGAAGTGTCTTTAGGGCCTGCAGGTGGTTTGGGCTGATGAACCCTGGGTCAGAGGAAGTACATGGGGCCAGAGTCCCATTGGGGAGCTGCCTCTGATCCTTGGGCCAAGGTGGGATGGGGGTCATCGGATGGCCGCTCAGCCTCTCTAGGCCTGTGTACATGTCTTGGAAGTGCAGGTGATTGCCCTCTGGGTGGGGGGATCAGTTGCAGTTCTATATTCCAGGGCAGAAATCGGGCCCAACCAAGCCAGGCTGGAGCAGAGCCTGGCATAGGACAAGGCTCCTTCTGCTCCACCCCCTCTGCCCCTGGGCCCAGGCAGGCAGGCAGGCAGGCAGAAAGGAGGCCCCCAAGGAGCCGGGTCTGGTAGGCCTGGTGAACCTGGGGGGCTCCCATGCCCTTGGGGGCCCACCTCCAGGGGGCCTGGTCCTGCTGGCAACCCTGTTCCTCCATGCGGGAAGGACTCTGGGTCTGCCTCTCTACTGTGGGTGGCCTTTGACCTGGGTTCCCCAAGGGGAGGCCAAGCTATCTTGCTGACCTGCCAGTGGGGCCCGGTGGGCACAGGCTGGGGGTGGACAGATGGTGGCCATAGGCTGGGGTGGGGGCAGGTTCCCCTAGCCTCCCTGCTCAGCTCTGCCTGCCCCTGACTCTCTGGCCTCTATTCTTGGCTCTGAGCCCATGAGACATGCAGACAGGTTGTCCTGTGTGGTGGTGCCTCCATTCCTGGTGACCAGGCTGCCCAGATGGCCCTGACTTGGGAGGCCCACGTGGGGGGGCATGAGCGTCCTGAGCAGGGAGGACTGGCCCATCACCCACCTCCCAGCCCCCTGGGCGGTCGGTGCCGAGGGTGCCCACCCCGCCCCTCCCCCAGAGCAGCCTTTTCTCAGGACACACAGGCGGGCACTGTTCAGAGGGCCGGCAGGACAACAGAGTCCCTTTTGTGGCTGGTGTCTGGGGATGCCATTGGTGGCCTGGGGTGGGTGGGGAGGAACGAAGGATGCCTGGGCCTGAGGTCGTGTCTGTCGGTGTGGACCGGGCCTGGGGTGGGCGTGGGTGCTGCGCCTGGGCAGGAGTCCCAGCGGCCTGGCCAGAAGGGCTTTGGGCAGCATCCCAGGAGCACTGGTTGAACGGTGGGGAATAAGGTGCAGGGTGTGATTGGAACCAGGTCTGGTGGCCCCGGCGGGTATGTGTGTGTGGCTTGCACAGACATGGACCTGTCCCCGGAAGGGCGGTGGGAGGGGTGTAGTATCCCTGGACTGAGGGTCGCTGCCTCTCCCACCTCATACAAAGACTGAACCAGGGGGTCACAGACGGACGCGCTCATGCTCAGTGCTCTGAATCTGTCACTGGAGTTCTTGGCCCTTTATTCCTTGCCATGACTGAGGGGAAGAGGTGTGAGCCAGGTCGACCAGGGAGCCCAGGGCAGAGGAGCCCCTGCACAGAGGCCTCAGGTGCTGGCCTGGGGTGGAGCCAGCTGTTTGTCCCAGGCCTGGTATGCTTGGTTCCTGCTGCCCAGCCCTCTGGGTTCCGTCTCCCAACCCAGGTCCCCACCCTGTCGCCCCTGCCCAGAGATCTGTAGTACTTTCTGCCCCACTCCAGGCCCACCCTGCAGGCCCTGAAAGGCAGAGGGTGCTCTGCCCCCACAGAAGCTGGCCAGCCTCCTCTGTAGCAGCAAGAAAGGGGGCTAGACACCGGGAAAAACTTCCTGGCAACAAGGGCAGTATGACCTTGGAAAAGGTGGCAGGAGAGGCGGGGGACTTGCTGGGGCTTTGCCACTAATTGGTTGCTGTCCTTGGGAAGCCAAGGGGGCACTGGGTTATGAGAGCTGCAATTACCCGGGCCGGGATATGGGAAACCAGTTACCAGAGTAGTGGCCTGTGGTTTGGGAGACTGAGACAATCACCCACTTTCCTGTGAGAGAGCTGATGACAGCCTCATAATTAAATTGTGACCACTTGGTGAGAGGAGTGACCAGCAACCCCACTGGACCCCCCAGCCCTGGGGACCAGGCCCACCAGCCTCTGCTAACCCATCACCTGTGGCCGAGGCCTAGAGATTTCTGTTCCCACAGTGGAGGCCCAGAGTGGGGTGGGCTCACGCCCCATCTCCACCTTCAGTCTGATGCATAGTGTGTCCCCTTGCAGGGTGAGGCTGGAAGGTGCTACTAGGGAAACCAAGGCACCCCTCAGAGACACAGAGTATGGACTTAGAGGCACGGGGGCTTGGGGTCTGTCAGTCCAACTCGCTGGGGCCCCCAGGCATCCCATCAGCTGCCAGGGCCTGGGTGCTGGGTGTGGCCGAGAGGAGGAGGTATGAGCCAGCCCAGGGGAGCCCAGGGCAGAGGAACCCCTGTGCAGATGTCTCAGGAGCTGTCCTGGGGTGGAGTCAGCCTTTGCCTCAGGCCTAGCCTCCTAGCCTCTTTTTCTGGAGCCCAGACCACTGAGTCTCACTAAACATACCCGCCAGGACATGTCTCTTCCATCTCTGGCCCAGCCACCTCTGCACATCCCAGGGAGCACGGCACTGAGTCCTGACCCTCTCTTGTTACGTGACCTTATAACAAGTGTGTCACACTTGTATGTACTTGTGCTGACACACGCACACACATGTGCACTTGCACATACACTCAGACAGACACACAGACATACACATGCCTCTTTCTCTCCTCCCCCAAGTCGGGAGGGCCACCACCCCCCTACTTCCCCACTGACTGCCCTCCTGACCCAGATGCCACGCAGGCTCACCCCCACCCCCAGCAGGCAGTGGGACCCCTGAATGAAGATTAGACTGGGCCCTGACCCCCCACTTATCCTCAGGACCTCGGTCAGTCACTGCCCCTGCAGCATGCCACCCTGGGTGCCAGGGAGAGTCAGCAGCCTCCCCCGCTTGCCCTGTCCCATCTCAACTCGGCCTGGGCTGCAGTGCCAGTGGGGGATGGGCACCTGAGAAGGTGGTCCCTGGTTGCCAGCAGCTGTGGCCAGCTCTGCCTGCCTGGGCCTGCTTGGGGTGAGAAGGCTCCAGAGTGACCTGATTAGAGGGTGTCGGGCAGGTGGGGGTGAAGGAGACCTCAGCTGCGGAGGGAAGGGTGGGTCTGGCAGGCTCGGGAGCCATCTGAGACCACAGCCTTGGCCTCCTGCCCAGCGCTGCCCTGTGACCCAGCCAGAAAAGGCAGGGTCGGGCCAGTTCTGGGGTTCTCAAATTCGCATTAGCTGGGACAGCTTCGGGCAATGGAGCCTTCCCCAAAGCCCAGGGTATGGAGCACTTCAAGTCAGAGACGTTCTGGGGGTGCCAGGAAGTGACCTGAGTCCTGCAGCTCTGCTCCTCACCCTGACTCCCTGCTGCTCCTTGTGCTCTCCCTTGTAGAACCCCAGGACTCCAGGGAACCCTGTTTAAGAACCCCCTGGGCGGGCTCAGTGGCTCAGCCTGTAATCCCGCGCCTTTGGGAGGCTGAGGTGAGTGGATCGCCTGAGCCCGCAGGTTCGAGATCCGCCTGGGCAGCGAGACCTCATCTCTACAATAAATCAAAAATTAACCGGGCATGGTAGCGCACACCTGTAGTTCCAGCTACTTGGAAGGTTGAGGCAGAAGGATCGCCGGAGCCCAGCAGGTCGAGGCTGCGGTGGCCGGGAGCAGCCACTGCACTCCAGTCTGGGCGACAGAGTGAGACTCCAACTCAAAAAAAAAAAGAACCTCCTGGGGCTGGGTGTGGTGGCTCGAGCCTGTAATCCCAACAGTTTGGGAGGCAGAGGCGAGAGGATTGCCTGAGCTCAGTGGTTCAAGACCAGTCTGAGTAACATGGTGAGGCCTCGTCTCTACAATAAATTTAAAAAATTAGCTGGGCATGGTGGCACATGCCTGTGTTTCCAGCTACTTGGAAGGCTGAAGCGGAAGGATCACCTGAGCCCAGCAGGTCAAGGCTGCGGTGGCTGTGAGTGTGCCACTGCACTCCAGTCTGGGTGACAGAATGAGACTCTGACTTAAAAAACAGAACCCCCTAGATGGGCACTTCCAGGTCATCTTTTGACCCAGGAGATAGTTTGTGGAAGGCTCACTCCAGAGCCCCAGGTCCCTAAGGGTGTGGCCTCCTGAGAGGGCACTGGGCATCGCCTTGGCCTGCCCCCTATCCCGTTTCCCTGCTGTGACCTCCTACCTCCTTGATATCCAGGCCAGAAATGTCCTCCTTCCTGTCCCCCACCCCCAGCTATCTCTGGGGCCTCTCACTTCTGCCTCCGGGGCCTTCTTCCCCGAGTCCTTCCCCACGGCCACTTCTGCCTCCATGTTACTCCCTTACCATCACTCCCCAGATGACCTCCCAGGAACTGCCAGGGTGGTCCCTCTAAGGGGCAGTTCTGATGAGGGCACTGTCTTCACTGCCACCTTTTGAGTACTGTGGGAGCCACAAGGGGGAGTTCAAGGGGTGGGGTGAGGTGGTGACAGTGAGGGGTGGCCCGCGATAGCTGGGCTTGGCAAGGATGCCAGGAGGCCTCTGCTCAGCTCAGCTTCCGAGGGCCCTGGGACAGTGGCAGGGTTAGGTGGCACCTACTCTGGGACGGTACTGCTCCATGCCATGAAGAGAGCATGGGCTTTGATCTGTGGACCTGGGCTGGAATCCTGGTGCAGGTGCCCAGTACTAGCTGGTAGGCTCAACCAAGACATGATTCCTCTGTGGACCTCAGTGTGCCCATCTATAAAATGGATCTATAGCAGGGTATCTCCATGATTGCTGGCCGGGAGACAAAGTGCCTGGCACAGGATGGTGCTCGACGTGTGTCCTGTCTCCCCATGGGTCTGAGACGAACTCCTCTGTGTTTTATCACTGAGCCAGGGACACCCCTCCTAGACCTGTGCAGTCCACATGGTTATTGTGGATACCAGCCCCCTTGTCCCAGCACTGCATAGCTGGGCTTGTGAGGCTGAGCATTGGTTCCAGGCTGAACCCATTTTCCAGATGGGATGACTGGGGTCTTAGAGGACCCTGTGTCTAGCCACAGTCCACAGTGGCTGGTACTTGTGCAGCGCCTGCACCTGTTCCCGGCATTCCAGGTCCTTCCAGCCATCCCTCATCCATGGGAAGGCTGTAGGGTGGGGCTGCCAGGGGCCAGGATGAAAAGAAGTCTGGAGGGGACAGGGTGTGGAGGTGGTGCAGCCCCTCGGGAGGGAAGGTGGTGGATTTGGAGGTGACACCAGCTCAGGGTCAGGGTTAACAAGATTGCCTGGGGCCTCGTGGACACTGAGAGCTGGACATGGGGCAGGATGAGGCCGGCTGACCCGTCGGGGGAGTTAGGGCAGTGTGGGCGTTGGCACCAGGTTGGGGTTGGAGTTTCTGCTGGGCTTTGCTGACATCCACCTGGGACTGGGACTGATCCCTGGGGTTCTGTGGGGTATCAGTGTGTCCTGGGGGTTGGGCTGCAGCTGGGGGTGGGGGGCTGACTGCTGGTCCCAGCCTGGGACTGGAAGTGGCCCTGAAGCTGGAACAAGGGCTAGGCTCAGGTGAGTTTCAAGTTCGAGTCATGACCAACAGGACGCACTGCCACCTCTAAGGTGAGGTGAGGCTGGGCAGGAGGCCTCCTGGGTCCAGGCCTGGCTGTGGGACCCTGGCCACAGCCTCTCCCTCTTCATAAGATGGGGGTGAGCGGCCAGTGCAGGAGGGTTCTTCAGTTCCCATGTCCAATACCACTCCCTGTGTGTCTGGGGTGGGGATAGGGGAAGGGCTTCCAGGTGATAGGGGACATGGGCATCTTCCAGATCTGTCCCAGAGGTGCCAGATGGAAAGGTTGCGTTGTAGGTTTGTCCTTTTTAAAAAACGCGCCTGCTTGGGAGGCCTGATTGTCTGCCACTAGTGAGACCACAGAGGGCTGGGTCTAGACCCCTAGTCTGCGTCCTCTCCTTGCTGGGGACACTTCCTGCACCTCTCTGCCCCATTCAGCTCTTACCCTCTTGTTGAGAGTAGTGAGGCTCCCACCCCACTTTACAGATGAAGAAACTGAGGCTCTGTGTTGAGGGACTTGCCCAAGGCCACACTGCTGTATGGGACATAGCCCGAGTCCAGCCTCTGGCATCCTGGCTCCCATTAGCTTAGAGTCTCCACCCAGGCAGGGCTGGGTCCAGAGGCTGCCTGAGCCCAGCTCCTTGCTCTGCCTCCAAGGCCTGTGCAGGAAGGACGCCAGGAGGGGACTGCAGAGCAATGACCTACCTTGTGTCGCCGGCCAGCTGGGCCCAGGCAGCAGGAAGCGGCAAGTCCCGTGGGCAGGCGACTGGCATTTGCGCGGTCAGCAAAGTGGAGGCGTCCGCCCTGGGAGGCCTGGTGGGCTGGGAGGCCTGATGACCTGGCTAGTGGCCTTGGGGACAGTTGGGAAACTGAGGTCTCAAGGAGGAAGAACTTGCCAAGGTCCACAGTATGGTGGATCTACGTTGGCCCCGGGGCATCTCCTGAGCCTGGGGTGGCCCCCGGGTCCCTGCTCAAGCATGCCAACGTGAGTGGGCAGTCACTCAGCCAGGACTGTCTCCTGGAGCTAGGAGTGCCTCCCAAAGGCACAAGTTGAGGGACATTCTGAGGTTCAAATCTGGGTTCTCTTACCCACTCTCTGTGACCTTGGGAAGTCACTTATCCTCCCCGTGCCTTGGCTTCCTCATTATGAAGTGACAGGGAAGGTCAGGTGGCTCCTGGTGGCTCCACCCCCCTCCATGCTTCCCCAGGTCCTGTACCTGAGCTGTGGGGCATGAGGGGCATGTGTAAGGGCCAGAAAGGGGGCTCCCTGGCCAGCTGGAGGCAGCAGGCCGGATGATGGCCGTCATGGCAGGCACCAAGTCTGAATCCCTTCACCCCAAGGATCTGACAGTCCTGCTGTGGGGGGTCTGCCCCCATCCAGGCCTGTGGGCCAGGTTTCAGGTGATGGCTGGCAGGCCGGGGGATGGCCAGCATGACCTTTGTCCTCTCTCTCCCTGCCCCACTTCCTTCCTGTGGGGTTTACAGACTTCCCAAGAAGGTGGAAGGTTAGAGAGGAAGGGAAGAAGGACAGCCAAGAGATAGAGCAGAGCGAGCCAGGCCCTCCTCTCAGAGGGGTCAGCCTCCCAGTGGGTGGACGGCAGGCGGGCAGACCCAGGGCCCAGGCGAGCCACGCCAGGCTGCCTGGCCAGACGGGCACAGCATAGGGGCCCAGGTGGTGCTGCCCACTCCCCCTTGCTCAGGCCTGGGTGGAGGAGGAGGTGCTCGGTTGCCCTGGTTGGGCCCCTGCCCCTGCAGGTGGTCACACTGGTGGGTGGCAGACGGACAGGTGGGCCGAGCAGGTGCCTGGGAGGGCCGCCTGTGTCTGTGGCCCAAAGCCCTCCTCCCCTCACTGGGAGCCGGGCTGAGCCGCTTCCTTAGATAGCCTCCTGCATGCCCCGAGCCCGCATGTCCCCCGGGGCTCACACTGACCCTTTGCTCCTTCTCTTCCAGCTGCTGCCGGTGGCTGCAAGCAGACACCGGGGCCCTGGACTTTAAGAGCCGACGCTGCCCTCTCCGTAACCTGAAGCCGGGCTCTCTCCCCATCCCACCCTCCCCCCGCATTTCTGCCCCCGCCAGACCCTGGCATGTCCAGGCCTGGCCCTCGCCTGCCTGCCCAGCCCGCGGAACCCCGGCGGCCCCGCGAGCTAGGATGAGGGGCCAGGCCGCCGCCCCGAGCCCTGTCTGGATCCTTGCCCCACTGCTGCTGTTGTTGCTGCTGCCGGGGCGCCGGGCGCGGGCGGCCTTCGGGGCGGACGCAGGGCCGGGGGCTGAGCCGTGCGCCACGCTGGTGCAGGGCAAGTTCTTCGGCTACTTCTCGGCGGCCGCCGTGTTCCCTGCCAACGCCTCGCGCTGCTCCTGGACACTGCGCAACCCGGATCCGCGGCGCTACACACTCTACATGAAGGTGGCCAAGGCGCCGGTGCCCTGTGGCGGCCCCAGCCGCGTCCACACCTACCAGTTCGACTCCTTCCTGGAGTCCACGC
>NW_007252972.1:849180-859287 GCF_000164805.1 Carlito syrichta | reverse complement strand
CCGCAGGACGACCACCCTGGGCCCCGGGGCGCGTCCCCAGGCCCCAGTGACGACTTCTCCGTGGAGTACCTGGTGGTGGGCAACCGCAACCCCAGTCGGGCTGCCTGCCAGATGCTGTGCCGCTGGCTGGACGCCTGTCTGGCCGGCAGCCGCAGCTCTCACCCCTGCGGCATCATGCAGACCCCCTGTGCCTGCCTGGGTGGCGACGCCGGCGACCCTGCCTCTGGTCCTCTGGTCCCCCGTGGGGACGTCTGCTTGAGAGATGCGGTGGCTGGCGGCCCCGAGAACTGTCTCACCAGCCTGACCCAGGACCGGGGCGGGCACAGCGCGGCAGGTGAGTGACTGACCGAGATAAGACCTGGAGGCAGCTCCATGGGCAGAGAGGTGTGGGTGAAGGTCTTCTCTCCAGGGCAGCCTTGGCCAGCAGCCCCCTTGATGCCTGTTGGCTACTGAGTGAACAAATGAACAGTGGGGCCTAATTTTCTCCAGGAGGGGGTTCTTAATTCCTTGCGGGAAGAGGGTCCTTCCTTTTTCTTGGCAATTCCAATGGACCAGAGGATGCCATACTGTGGTGGCCAGGTCTGCAGGAGCCTCTTGGGTATACATGAACATCCTGGAGCTGGGGCCCAGGCCGCACAGAGCAGGTGGGCTCAGCAGAGACGTGGCCCGGGCATAAGATTTCGGGATTGAGTGTGGCAAGGCTGGACACATCACGTTCTTGCCAGCTAGTTACTGAGCGCCTGTGACGTGTTCTAGGTGAAAAACAACCACGAAAGCTCCGTGCTCAGGGAGCTGCCTTCTTAAGGGAGAGAGATGGCGCTACGCAACAAGGCACAGCAACGTAGCTGGTGGTGACGAGAGCAATGCAGGGAAGCCAGGCGGGACCGGCCCTCGTGGCAGGGCTACCACTGGCCTCAGAGATCAGGGAGGTCCCCAGGACCAGGGACCATCTTCAAAGCTCTGGGAGACACGAGGGAATGCCACGTGCTGAGACCTGAGGTAGCTGCAAGCTCATGTGTCCTGGAGCAGAGACGTGGGGGCTGGCCCTGTGGGACTGGCAGTCTTTGAGGTGCTTGGGCTTTTCCACTGAATGAGGCAGGAGCCCGCACAGGAAGGGGGGCCGGGAAACAGGAGCCATGTGGAGGCTCGATGGGCCTTGGTGCAGTAGGGGGCATGGAGGTCCCCTTGCTGACCTGTGACGTGTGGGGAAGAGGAAGAGGCCGAGAGTTTGGGTCAGAGCATCTGGGAGGCTGGGGCTGCCATGAGATGGGGCAGAGGGACCTGAGGGGGTCTGAGTTTGCAATGACAAGCAGAGGCCAATGGCATTCAGTGGGGAGGCCAGGCTGGATACTCAAGGCTGGGAGGGCCTTCATGGGGCAAAGGGGACCCTTAAGGGCATCCAGGGGTCTTAGCCTCTTAGGGCCAGTGAGACCCATGGGCTCCTCCCCAGAATAATGTCTTTAAAGGCATAAAAGAGGCTCCTTGGGGTTATAAAGAAAGTCAGTTATCCTAGAATATAGCTCTGTTCACGGCCCAGGGCCAAGGATCCCAGACTGAAAACCTCCATGAGACAGCAACTGAGGATAGAGGAGCAGGGGACGAGAGAGGAGACAGGAGGCTCAGCTGGCCCCTCCAGGGCCCCAGGAGGAGGCAGGGCGCCCTGGGCAATAGGGCCCCAGGAAACCAAGTGGAGCTCCTACATCAGGGTGGATGGGCAGGCAGGCGAGGGAGACTGAGGACCAACCTTCCCCTGAGCCAGGTGGAGGTCACTGTGACCTTGCCAAGGGCAGCTCTGGTGGCATGGGGGATATGGCATCTGGGGGGCCTGGGAAGGGAACAGAGCACAGAGATGGGGTGGTGACTGATCTGAGAGGTGGGCAGGTGCAGGAGGACAGGTGGACCTGGCCATGCATCTTGCTCTGCCACTGTTGGCCACATGATTCCTCCTGAGCCTTGATTCCCTCATCTGCAAAATCCTGACCACTTTGCGGGTTGTTTCCTCAAATTGGATGTGATGGATCTCAGGGGCCCGGCCCACAGTCACACCCGATGCGCAAGGCTGGTCTTTATTAGCACCGCGGGGTAGTGACTGTGCCAGGGAAATGTGGAATATTGCTCAGAGCAGCATGGAGCATGCCGGAAAGAGCTGGCATGAGGGATGCGTGGTGACGAGTGGCGTGTTTTGGGGCACTGTGTGACGTGGGTGCTGGAGGAAGCCTGGCGCTGCACTCCTCTGCTGAGCGCCTACTGTGTGCAGCCCCGGCAGGCACTGTGGGCGGAGTTGGCACACTATCTTGGGAACGGAAGGGCCTTGGGAGGGCTTTAGGAAGAAGAGTGAGATGTTCGGGCCGTGGGTGCAGAACAGACGTCGGCTCCGAGGGGAGGCCCAGGACAGGGGCCCCGATGCAGACATCATGGGGGAGTGTCATGCGCGCGGGCACCTCTGGTACCTGGAGTCCCAGGACACAGCCAGGGTGGAACAATGGATGCTCCTAAAGGGCATTTGAGCCATATGTGTAGAGCCCCAGGGCCTGGGTCCAAATCCTGGCCTGATCCAGCTCACCATGTGTCCCTGGGCCAATTCCATCCACTCTCTCATCCCCTCAGGCCCCTCATCTTTAAACCTGGAAGAGTAAAAATATCTCCTTTCCTAGACTGCCGAGAGGAATGAGAGCGGGGTGAAATGTTTCTAAGCAGAAGGATGTTGACGATGAAATATCAATATCCTCATTTATTATTAGGCAAGGAGACTCCAGAGGGCTCAGGGAGCAGAGGCAGGTTGGAGGCTGGGAGATTGGGATGGGTAATTTGGGGCGTGCGTGGAAATTCTGAGAACAGAAATGTTTGGAAGTGCTGCTCAGAAGGAGGTGGGAAGGCGTGTGTGTGTGTGTGTGTGTGTGTGTGTGTGTGTGTGTTCACGCATGCATGTGCGCAAGTGTGGTGTGTATGTGTGTGTGCATGTGTGTTGATGCATGCTTGTGTGTGAGTATAGACTGTGCGTGTGTGTGCATGCATCGTGTGTACATGTGTGCCGTGCGTTGTGCATGTGTGTTCATGCATGTGTGTGACTATGGCGTGTGCATGTGTTCCTGCAAATGTTAAGTGTTGCGTGTGTCCATGCATGTGTGCGTGTACGGTATATGCATGTGTGCACGTGTGCAATGCATTCTGCATAGGCCTGTGTGTTCATGCATGTGTAAGAGCACGTGTGTGCATATGGGTGCCTGCATGCATGTTGAGGCTGGGCTCTGTGCAGGGGCTTTGATAGAGCACAGCATAGAGGCTGTGGGCAGGGGACGATGGCCTCATGAGAAGATGACTGTTGACCATGCGGAATGGGCTGCCAGCACCATGAGGCAGGGAGCATGTTGTCATGGGCCAGCTAGGGCGGAATGCATCACTCAGGCCCAGAGACAGCTCAGGCTGTGGTGCACACGCCCAGGACCCAGAAGACCCTGACGCTTCCCTTCCCATGGGAGTAAAAATGGCAACAGCCATTAAGTGAGCATTTACTTTGTGCTAGAAATATCCCCACAGTACTTAGCAGCCCTGAGATAGACTCCCCACTGAGGTACCCTCTGCCACTGGGCCTTTGCATGGGCTGTTCCTTCTGCCAGGAACACTCTTCCCCAAATACCCACCGGGCTTTCTCCTTTGAATCCTTGCTCAGATGTTACCCGTCTTGCCCGTACTGGCGACAATGGCAACAGTGCCAACCCCAGCTCTCTGATCCTTTATCCTGTCTCTCTCTTCCTATGGCTTGTGTCACCTGTAGACACATTTCTGTTATTTCTCTTGTCTGTCTAATTTCTCTTATTTGCTGCGTCCATTTCTTATTGCCTGTCTGCCTGAGCTAAGTTGTAAGCACCACACAATGGTGTACTTGCCCACTCACTGATGTGTCCCCAGCATGTATAACAGTACCTGACACGTACCAAGCACTCAGTCAATGCCTGCCTAATGCCACCAGGCACAGAGAGGTTAAGGCAGTGACCGTGGTCATGCAGCTTGTACATGCTAGGCTGACAGCAGAGCCACTCAAGGCTACAGCCAGGTGGTAGCACCTGGCCTACTTCTTGGCCCCCTGGTAGTACCACCTGGGGCTTCTGTGGTGAGCTCTGCTCGGAGAGCTGTATGTATGTGTGTGGAGCATGGGGTGGCATAAGGACCAGAGAGGTCAGACAACTATGCAGAAGACACACAGCTGGACTGAGGCAGACGGCCGGCCCCCAGATCTCACCTGCTGAGCCCTGTGCCCAGGGAGCTTTGCCCCTCGTTGCTGGCTGGGGGGCGCTGGGCCTGGCTTGTCCATCCTTCCCTATCCCAGGCAGGCTGCGTGTGGCCAAGCTGGACAGCAAGCAGGCGGCCTAGGCAAGCCTGTGGCCCATTTTCAGCCCTGCCCCCTGCCCGGCCTGTCCAAATGCCACATGGCCACGTCACGCGTCAGGCTCTGCAAACACTCCTCAGGCCAGAGCAACTGTTCTCCCCTCCCGCGCCTGGCTGCGTGGCTGCCAGCCTTCACCCCACCCCGTCTCTCAGGCTGTCTCTCCATCTCTGTCTCTCTCCCTTGTCTCTCCCTGAGTCTTCTGCCTTTGGTGAGACAGGGGCCATTTCTCTCAAGGGTTGTTTTAAATATTCATGTTTTAATTAAAGAATTTTATTGCAGAAGCGACATGTAAGATAATGAAAAAGCGGCATCCTGGGGGCTGGGAGCGAGTGTGTGTGTGTGTGTGTGTATGTGTGTGTGTGTGTGTGTGTCCCCATGCATATGTATGTCCCCATGTGTCTCCCATGTTATGTGGTGTGTGTCCCTGTATGTGTCCTTGTGTGTGTCTCCCTGTGTGTGGTATGTGTGGTATATGTTCCCGTGTATATTCCTATGTGTGTCCCTGTGTGTGTGGTATGTGTCCCTGTGTGTGTCCACGTGTGTGTAGTATGTGTGTCCCTGTGAGTGTGGTGTGTGTCCCCGTGTGTGTGTGTGGTGTGTGTCCCTGTGTATGTCTGTCCCCCTGTGTGCCTACAGGGGTTGGGAGTGGGAGGCTGGACTGGACCTGGGTGGGTGTCGGCTGTGGGTCCTGCAAGCATGTGGGAGACTGGGATCTGGCCAAAGAGCTGTGGCTGGCCCACAGGGCTGGGGTGACCATCTTTATCCCGCCTTGCCTCCAGGGCTGGTCTCCATACAGCCCTGGGCCCCCCTGACCTATGACCCCACACCGCCCCCACCAGGCTTGTGTGACATTTGGGTTCAGCCCTGGCCCTAGGAGCCCCACAAAGTCCTGGGAATCAGCACCTGGGGCCCGCCCTCTCTGGGGTCTGCAGGAGCAGAGGGAGACGGCCACGGCCGGTCTTGGAATTTGGAGGGGGAGTCGGAACTGGGGTAGAGTTTGGACTCCAGGTAGTATTGGGGAGACAGAGGGCATAGGGGGGCGTGGGAAGGTGCCGGGGCCTCCGCTGTCAGGAACTTTGGCTTTGTCATCTCGGCCAGGGGAGCCCCTCTTTTTACACAAGGGCCAATTTAGAAAAGCCTAGAAAACAAGAAGACCTCAGTCCCCATGGTAGACAACCCATCCCAGATGGAAATAGCAGGATGGGGCCCCGTGGAAATGACATGGGGGTGCCATCATTCCCCAGAAGTTCCCACGGTCTGGCCCTCAGCACCTGGCCTGCCTCAGTTCAGAGGCAGAACTCACCCATGCCTGTCCGGCTGTGAGAGGCCCAGAGGCACAGGCCTGTGTTTGGGTCCCAGAAAGACAGGGAGGAGGGGTGTGGAGTCAGCAGCTGGCAGCCTCTGCCACCCGGTCTAACAAGCCAAAGCCCAGAGAAGGTGGCGACTAGTCTGGGTCCCCAGGATGGGCTTCTACATAGGGCACCGTTCTAAGGACCGGGAGCACCTGCCTGGCTGAGAAAAAGCAGCAACGGGAAGGCCTACCCCCTGCAGACCTGGCCAGCTCAGTGAGCCTCAGTTTCTGTTCTGTGTGCTGGGAAAGGGACAAGCCGAGCATACCTGCTCATAGGGCTGCATGAGCCTTAAAGGAGGCGGTGCCTCTAGTGGGCCTGGGAGAGGTCTGGTGCTTGACCCGGCTCTAGGGGGCGGTGGGTTCTGCTTCTCAGCCCATCTTGAGACCCCATGGTGCCCGCCTCTGTGGCCCGGAGAGGCTGCTGGCCACTTGGGCTCTGACAGTAGGGGCTGCTGGCAGGGGTGGGCAGAGTCAAGATCTGTTGCTCAAGGCCTGTGGAACTGGGTTGGGAAGGGAGAGGAGCTTTAGCAAGCCGGATCTGTCCTCTGTGGTTCTCGTTTGTATGCTGTGCAGGGGTCTCTGGATCTAGGTCTCAGAGGAGGAATCTGGGTGCCCCGGGACAGGCCCTAATTTTGTGTGGGGGGGTATGAGGCAGAGGTCATCCCAGGACCCCGGGCAAGGGAGGGGGACTATGCGGTGGGTGCCTGGGAACTGGGGCCTGCCAGAGCCGGAACGGGCAGGAGCTCACTCGCCCACCCAGGTGCTCCCCAAACTGCTGGACTCGGGAGACCTCTGCTGGAGGAGGATGGAAGTGCACAGCTCCCCTCCTGGAAGCCGGGGAGGCCCCGCTGGAAGGAGGGGCGCCCTCCCTGCTCCCATCTCAGTCAACTTGGGGTGCAGGATCTGGGGAGCCCACAGCCTCCAGTCTGGAGCGCCGGGGGGCGGGAGGGAAGAACACCGAGAGCCCCTTCACCGTGTACCCTCTCCCCTGGGTGGCCGGGGCTGCCTGGCGGCTGTTAATTGGCTCTATTCATCCCCTTAATGAGATGGAAATGAGGCTTCCAGACAGAGGGGGCATTGAGTGGGGGAAGAATGGCAGCTTCTTTCCGGACCTGGAGGGGCAGCCCACCCCCCCAACCCTGCCCACTCCTCTGCTGTCCCCTCACCTCCCACCCAGCCCAGACACACCGTGGCCACCCAGCAAAAAAGGTGACTGAGCACCTCTGTGCTCTGCACTGCCCTAGGAGTCCTTCCTGGTAACCCCTCCTCTGGCACCGGTGCCTTAACTGGACAAACATTTATTGAGGGTCAGCGATGTGTGGGGACACAGATGAAAAAACAAAAACAAGAGTGAAATAGCAGTTGCCATTTTCTCAGTATCATTAGTAGCGAGAGTGTGGCCAAGGTTGGGGACCAGTGTGTGACTGGGATCAGGGCTCATAGGCGACAGGGGATCAGGGAGTCTATGCCCAGAATCCACAGTCAGTCTATGCTGAGAATCAAGGCTTAGTATGTGACCAGGGTCAGGAATTAGTGAGCAGGACCAGGGCTTGGCATGTGACCAAGGTCAGGTCTCAGTACGTGACCAGGGTCAGGCCTCAGCATGTGACCAAAGTCAGGACTCAGGGTGCAGCCAGAGCCAGGGCTTAGTCCGTGACTGGACTAGGGCTCAGGGTGACCAGACTCAGGGCTGGTCTGGGGGGGCACAGCCCTCCGTCTCAGCCAGTGCCCTTACTCCCCAGCCTCTCCTGATGTGCCCCTGGCTCCTCTCCCTGTCTTCCTACCACATCCTCACCACCTGGGTCACCAAGGTAACCAGCCCTGAAATAGTGGGTGTTTTGGCAGCTGAGGCCTAACCTGGGTCTATCCTGAAAGGCTGCGCTCTGCAGCGGTTGCCATGGGAACCGAGTGGCATCCTCCGATTAGCCTGGCTTGGACACCCTCTCTCTTCCACCCACTGCCAGTTTCCGCGTCACTCAGGCTTCCTCGTGGGGGCTGGGCTGGGGCAGCGAGTGGGGGCACAGGCGGGCCGTCACCAGGCCTGACCCCGTCTTCAGGCCTGCCTCACTGGACTCCTCTCTGCTTCTTGGTCTCAGAAGCACGAGATGGGCTGCCTGCGGCAGGTGAGACCGCTGAGGTCGGGAGTGCCTGGGCCCTGGTCATTCCTGGCAGACAGCCTCAGTCTGGGGTGGGGGCACTTGGAATCTGATCACCAGTTCAAGTCCCAGTTCCTCTCCTTGTCCTGAGACCTGCCCCGGCAGCAAGGAAGGGCCAGTCTCAGGGCAGCCTGAGCCGGTCACCCGTGCCTGGTGTGTGAGCAAGTGCTGCCCTGTCCTGCCCGTGGCGCTGTGGAGGCTGTGCTGGGGACTCCTCGCCCCCAGGGCCTGGCTTGCAGCGGAGGCCAGGAGGCCTGGCTGCTGTGTGCCTGCCGCCCAGGTGCTCTGCCTCTCTGGGACCCATGGGCGTGTGAGCTCTGTAAAGGAATGGAGAGACATTTCCATGGCAGGGGTGGGGGCTGGAAGACTCCCTTCCCCACCATATCCACCCCAGCAGGGAGAAGGAGGCACCCACTTTGCCCACAACTGGTGACAGTGGATTCCCTCCCAGGCCTTCATCCACTTGATCCTGGCGCCCCCTGCTGGTCATTCCTAGCATAGGCACCGGGAAAATGCGGGAGTTCTGGCTACCTTCTGGTGTCCATGAGGGGCTGTAGAGACCAGCGCAGCGCCTGACGGGAGTCATCTGGACATTGAGTTTGCTACAAATCAAAGTGGGGATCCCGGGGGGTCAGCTCTGACCACATGGCAATGCCCACACTGTCCTCTCCAAGCCCCTTTTCGCTATTTCTCTTCCTGCTGGTCCTGGGAAGCGCACTATCATCCTCACGTTGCAGGTGATGGGTGTGAGCCCAGGGGCCATCGCGAGTGGTGGGGCCACTGTGGGAACTTGGTGGCTGGAGCTCCACGATCTCCTGAAGTCCACATTCCCACCCCAGCAGGGCCCCCCCCAAGCCACAGATAATCTGGGGCTCCAAGTGGCCCCAAAGGTAGTTTTGCCGGGTGTGACATACCCTTGGCCAGCCGTGGAGTTGGTCCCTGGAGGCCTCCCCAGCTCTACCTGGCAGGAGCGGCCTGACCTTCGGCTCCCCAGCCTGATGGTGGGTGCCAGTGGGGGGCCTTAGCGATGCCACTGTCTCCTGGCCACCTCCTAAGTGGGTGCAAGTTCAGGGGAGCCCGGCTAGGAGTGGGTGCTTGGGAGGGCTGCTCGCCCTTTTGAATTCTGCCCTGACCCTACTGCTCTGGGAATTCACAGGCCCGGGCATCGACAGGGGACAAACGAATGGCGGAGGGCTGAGGGCCGTGCAGTGGGAGAGACCCAGGCTGGAGGCCTGGACGCAGCAGCTCCTTCCCAGTTCACACGTGCGGCCTCCGCGTTCTGGCCCACAGAGAGCAGGGCCCCTCCCCTGCTTCATGCTCCTCAGTGGCTCCCCAGTGTTCTAGGGCCACAGGCACTCCAAGCAGTCCCTCGGGGGCATGAGGTCCGGATTGCTGGCGAAAAGGGGGTCAGGGAGCGCAGTGGGGACTGTCAGGGACCGGATGGAGGAAGCCCCAGGAGTGGGCTTGAACAGGACTGGCTGGGGTCAGGGCCGGGGTGTGGCCGGGAGGCTTCCGCAGGCCTTTTTTCCTGGAGCTTTCTCAGCGGGTAGCCAGCTCTGTCAGGTCCACGGAGGCTCATCCCGGCTGGGCCCTGAGTCTGAGGCTCTGCTTGGCCTCCAGGTGTGGGACCTTGGTCACCTCTGGCGTCCCTGAGTGGGGCAAGGGAGGCAGCTCCAAGGCAGCTGGGGTGGGGAATGTGGAGTTCTGGTGACGGCCAGGGTCAGCCCTCCACTGAGTGGATGATGTGAAGGCGCACAGGAGCAAGACCTGGCCCAGAGACTGACCGGAGGGCCGGGGGCTTCCAGGTGTGTAGGAGCCAGAGCTCAGCAGCCGAGGCCCTCTGCTCTCAGCCCCATCATCTGGGCAGTGGGGAGCAGTCGCCATCCATTCATCCTCTGTGTAGCAAAGGTGCCCAGGCTGAGGCGGGCGCAGCCCCTCCTGGGGACCTCCCGGCTCAGGCGAGACCTGAGCGCTCCAGAGGGTGCCCTGGGATAGACAGTGGGTCCCCCGGGCCCTCCCGCCAGGCCCTTCCCAGCGCTGCTGTCCCTCTCACGCCCGCATGGCTTGCCCCATCCTGGCCACTGCTCCCCTGCCCGCCCTGACCCCCGCCCGCTGGCTTCTCCCAGGCGGCTGGAAGCTGTGGTCCCTGTGGGGCGAGTGCACGCGGGACTGCGGGGGAGGCCTGCAGACGCGGACGCGCACCTGCCGGCCGG
>NW_007252972.1:847582-848766 GCF_000164805.1 Carlito syrichta | reverse complement strand
CTCCCTCCCCCCCCAGTGAGCCGTGGCTAGGCCAGCCCACCTCACCTGGATCCTGCCACTAGAATGTATTTCTCTAATAAGGCTCTCTGATGACCTCATGCATTTTTTAGCTGCTTCCGTAAAGTTGAATCAAGTTGTAATGAGACTGTCATCCTTTGGGTTGTTTTTTCCTTGATGAACTTTCCTGGGTAGAAGAGCTCATCTTAGGACCTTGGGGAGGGGGAGACCCTGGTATGTCACTGGCTGAGGGAGGACAACTGGAACGCTGGCAGGATGCCGAGTGGGGGAGAGCAGTGGCCACTCTGGGGTGCTGTCCTGCAGGTGACCACCGGCCTGCGGGTCCTGGAGGCAGACAGGAGGGGTTACCGGGCAGGGAAGACGCACCCACAGGAAAGGGTCTGTGGTGACCAGACGAGGGCTGGCACCAGGCTAGATGCTGTTGTACCTGGTTTCCCAACTGTTCAGTGTCCACCTGGGTCCAGGTGGCTGGGTGCTGGCAAGCTCAGCTGCTCTGGCCACAGATAGAAATGCCCCAGGGCAAAGGGTGTTCTCTTGAGCAGTCACTGACTTAAGCTGATCCCACAGCCGCTGGGCGCACCAGCTCCCGGAGCCAGTCCCTGCGGTCCACAGATGCCCGGCGGCGTGAGGAGCTAGGGGACGAGCTGCAGCAGTTTGGGTTCCCGGCCCCCCAGACTGGTGAGCTGGCGGGAAGGGGAGGGTGGGACTGGGTCTTCCAGAAAACACCCTAAGTTAGCAATTGCTACTAGCTATAAGTAATATCTTTAACAACGTGCCATAATTAGACCAACCTCTTAGGTGCTGGCTCTTATCTCCACGTAGACTGGCTTTAGGGGAACTGGTGTGAGGTGGAGGGGCCTGTCTGGACCAGACTCTAGGGTTCTCAGCCTGGTGGGGGAAACAACCAGGTCTTGAGCCCAGCCTGGGTCCAAGGCTCGCGGGATTCCACTCCAGTTCCGCTGCCTGCTGCCCAGCTGTGCCGCCCTCTTCCCGGAACATCCTTCCAAGGTCTGACCGTGGCCCCGTGGGCAGGGGCCACCGCAGGCCTGTGATGCTGCAGTCTGGGCCTGCAGGTGACCCGGCGGCCGAGGAGTGGTCCCCGTGGAGCGTGTGCTCCAGCACCTGCGGCGAGGGCTGGCAGACGCGCACGCGCTTCTGCGTGTCTT
>NW_007252972.1:827101-847239 GCF_000164805.1 Carlito syrichta | reverse complement strand
GGGGCGGGGGGTGGGGGGAGGAAGAAGGGGGAGGTCACAGTGGGTCACTGACCAGTCCCAGGAGTCCAGTGTTGCACACCCCAGACCCACCTCAGGGTGCTCAGAGGTTTAAACCTCTGATGACGCCCAGGATGGCGGTTGAGGTGTGACCCTGAGACATTCTCTCCCATTTCCCAGGCAGGGTGTTAGGTGGTGGGCCCCTGAAGTGTGTCCTCACCCACTTATCAGGCTACGGGTGGAGTGGTCCTCGTGGGATGTTCACACTCATGTCGTAGGCTAGTTGTTGACTGGGTGGACCCTGTGTGTGCCCCCTGGGGGCATTCACACCTGTGTCCCAGCCTGGGTGTGGGATGGTGTCCCCCTGGATGTGTTCACACCTATGTCCCATGCGGGGTGTGGGGTGGTGTCCTCCTGGGGGGCTCACACCCATGTCCCAGGCCAGGTTTCGGGACACTGGGTATTCACGCCAGCTTCCTGTCCCCTTCCTCCCCCGGGCCGGGCAGTGGACGGAAACTGGAATGAGTGGTCGAGCTGGAGCGCCTGCTCCACTAGCTGCTCCCAGGGCCGGCAGCAGCGCACACGCGAGTGCAATGGGCCGTCCTATGGTGGCGCCGAGTGCCAAGGCCACTGGGTGGAGACGAGAGACTGCTTCCTGCAGCAGTGCCCAGGTCAGAGCCTTGCGAGTCTAGCAGGGAGGAGCCTCCAGGGAGGGGGCAGGTTCCGTCGAGGGGGTCACCGCAGGCCCCCGCATGTGGCCATGGGGGGAGTGGGGTGCACAGTGGGTGTGGGGTGCCCATGGAGGACCCTATCGCATGTGGGGCATTTGTTGTATTTTGTGTGAAGCTGATCTCTGGTTTTTCCTCTCCTGGTCTCAATTTCCTTTGTCTTCATGGCTTCCTGCCCCTGTGTCCCTGGGTCCCTGTGATTCACTGTCCCCATGGCTCTGCATGGGCCCCTGTGTCTCTGTGTCCCCCCATATCCCCATCTTTGTGTCATGGACTTCTTTGGGCTCTGTCCCCTCCCTGTTTGTCTGGGTCCCTGTGTCTTCATGGCCCCGTGGTCCTGTGACCCTGTGCCCCTGTGGTTCCTGGACCCTGCCCTCCCTGTGCCCCCATATCTGGCCCCACCCTGCAGTGGATGGCAGGTGGCAGGCCTGGGCGCCATGGGGCAGCTGCAGCGTCACGTGTGGGGGTGGTACCCAGCGCCGGGAGCGTGTGTGCTCCGGGCCCTTTTTCGGGGGCGCAGCCTGCCACGGCCCTCAGGACGAGTACCGACAGTGCGGCTCCCAGCGGTGTCCAGGTGAGACCCCTCCCACCCCTCGGCTGGGCTCTGGAGAGGGCTGGGAGCCACAGGGGTGGGGCTCAGGGCTTAGCAGTGACAGTAGACATGCTGCAAGGCTCTGGGCCCTCCTGAGCCTGCTGCCAGCTCTCTGTGCCCCTTTCCTGAACTCCTCCTGCCGCTTGGCAGAGCCCCACGAGATCTGTGACGAGGACGGCTTTGGTGCCGTGATCTGGAAGGAGACCCCGGCGGGAGAGGTGGCTGCTGTCCGGTGTCCCCGCAATGCCACAGGTGAGGGCCAGAAGCCACACGGTGTGGGAAAGCTCCTGTCCGGTCCTCATAGACGCCCACTCTGAGGAGCTGTCGGTACAGTGAGACAGCCCAGACACGGAGCCCAGACGGCCATGTGAGCTAAGTGGGCAGCCCCAGACAGGGGGCTAGGACACCGCATGGGGACACTGGCAGTCGCTGTGTCCTGAGCACTCACTAAGGGCCAGCACCAGTGCGAGATGTCCACAGAGCCTCAACAGCCCTGTGAAGTCTCCATCATTTTCAGGTGGGAAAGAGAGGCATGGGGACGTTAACATACTTGCCCTGGGCTCCCAGGGCCAGTGAGTGGAGGTCCCTTCTGAATGCCAGTCGTCTCCATTCCCATACCAACCCTGAGGAGTGACTGGGAGGCTGAGGGGGAGGGGAAAGCAGGGTGTACTTCATGGAGAAGGGGCATGGCTGCACTGAGGGCCCCTCCTATCTGAAGGCTTGTGGGTGACTTCTGTCCCTGAGACAGCAGGCAGGGAATCGGGAGCCCAGGTTCAAACTGTGGCTCCGCCCTTGTTTGCCGCATGACATTCAGAAAGTGACTTTACCTCTCTGAGCCTCCATTTTCTCATCCGTCAAACGCAGACGGTATGGGTTCCTCAGCACCGGGCTGCTGTGGGAAAGCGGGCAGGGCTGGTGGTGGGCACTGTGTTTCGCCAGCCACAGCTGCTGCTCCTCCCTCCCTTTTTGGTTTATGGAACCAGGCGTGTTCTTGGTAGCACGTTGCAAATGCTGAGCTGCAGAATGAAGGATGTGAATGTCACACGGTGGGGTCTGCCCTGAGCTTTGGTCTGTGTGTGCAGCCACACCTCCCAGGGCCCCTCATTTTTGGCCCCAATTGAATCAGTAGCCTGGGGTTCTGCATCAGACCGTGGGGCAGGTGATACCTCCTGGTTCCACGCTCCCTGTTCTCTGTGTCACCACCCTGTGCACTCTCAGCTGCCCTGGTGGTGATTTTCTGGAAGTGAGTTCTGTATCAGGGTATACCCATGTTTAAGGCTGTTGACACCCGATGCCAAGCAGCACCCAAGGCTGTCCTGCTGCCTCTGGGCTGGGCCGAGACCCCTGTGCTCTGTGGAGACTGCCAGGCAGGGGTCCCAGGGCCTGGCTCTCCCCACGACTCTGAATTGGAAGAGGCTTTGAGGGGGGCCCTGGCTGCTCTGAAGCCCCCACCCCCACTCAATCGAGAGCTCCGCCTCCATGTGGGGAGGTCTCCGAGGTGTGGTGCTTGCCCGGTCCTCAACACCTGGTGCACGTAGCGACTTGAAATGTGTTGAGTGAAGGGAACAAGGCCAGCCTGGCCCCTGCACAGGCTTTATTTCTGGCATGAGGCTGTGGGTGAGTCCCTGCTCTGGGGGGCCACCCAGAGGGTCTCTGGCCTGCAAGCGGTGTGTGGGATCTCTGTGCTGGGCAGTGAGTGTCCCACCCAGAGGGTCTCCAGCCTGGCAGCCATGTGTGAGATCCCCATGCTGGGCAGTGAGTGACCACCTGAGACATGGGAGGTCTTCCCAGGCCTTATCCTGCGACGCTGTGAGCTGGACGAGGAAGGCATCGCCTACTGGGAGACCCCCACCTACATCCGCTGTGTCTCCATTGACTACCGAAACATTCAGATGATGGTGAGGGCCAGCCCCGGGGGTCTCTGGCCCCTTCCTGTACTCCAGCATCCTCTCTGCCCTGTCCCGCCAAAGCTCTGCCCCGAGGCACCCCACCCCGGGGCCACAGGTTGGGACTGCAGAGGGTCCTCTAGGCATGGGAGGGATTTGGTGCCTGCCTGACATGTCCTGCAGAGGTGAAGGCTTCCAGCCCTCTCCATCCTCCCCAGACCCGGGAGCACCTGGCCAAGGCTCAGCGGGGGCTACCAGGGGAGGGGGTCTCGGAGGTCATCCAGACGCTGGTGGAGATCTCCCAGGACGGGACCAGCTACAGCGGGGACCTGCTTTCCACGATCGATGTCCTGAGGAACATGACCGAGATCTTCCGGAGGGCATACTACAGTCCCACCCCTGGGGACGTGCAGGTGGGCACCCAGAGGTGGCCCTGGAGAAGGGGTATCTGGGAATGGGGTTGGGAAGCCACCCTGGAACCCAAAGATTGAGTCCCAACTGTAGTCACAGCCTGGGCCGTGACCCTGTTCATACACTGAACTCTGACCATGGTCATCACACTCCGAAGCCTGACCTTGGCCGCACAGAGCCCTGACCCTGATAATGCACTGAGCCCTGACCCTGGCCATGCACTGAGCCCTGACCCTGGTTATGCACTGAGCCCTGATCCTGGTCATGCCCTGACCCTGGCCACACACTGAGCCCTGACCTTGGTCATGCACTGAGCCCTGACCCTAGCTAACCACACACTGAGCCCTGACCATGGTCACACACTGAGTCCTGAACCTGACCATGCACCGAGTTATGACCCTGTTTATACACTGAACTCTGACCCTGCCCACGCACTGAGTCCTGACCCAGGTCACACACTGAGCCCTGACCCTGGCCACGCACTGAGCCCTGATCCTAGTCACACACTGAACCCTGACCCTGATTAAGCACTGAGCCCTGACCCAGGTCACACACTGAGCCCTGACCTTGGCCATGCACTGAGCCCTGACCCCGGTCACACATTGAGCCCTGACCCTGGCCATGCACTGAACCCTACTCTGATTATGCACTGAGCCCTTGCCCTGGCCACACACTGAGCTCTGAACCTGGTCACACACTGAGCCCTGACCCTGATTATGCACTGAGTCCTGACCCTGGCCACACACTGAGACGTGATTTTGGTGCCTTGTCCTCTTTCACTGGCCCTTCTTCCTCCTCTTTCCAGAACTTTGTCCAGATCATTAGCAACCTGCTGGCAGAGGAGAACCGGGACAAGTGGGAGGAGGCCCAACTGGTATGGACCCGGGTCTGGGGCCCTGGGGGTCAGCAGCATCGAGATGGGTGCAGGCATATCTGGTGCCTCCCTAAGTCACAGACCAGCCCAGGCTGGGGCCCCACTGGCTCATGACTGACTCCAGCTTTGAATCCCAGCATGGCCCCTTGCCGATCAGTGACTTCAGCTTAACCTTATGAGCCTGTTTCCTCATCTGTCAAAGGACAGCGGCTTTCTTTGCAGGGCTCAATGAGGAGAGTGGAGCACGTGGTGGCCCCATGGTGCACGCCGAGGTGGCCAGGATGTAGTGGGTCTTTCTCCTCTGGAAGGAGTGATCACTCTCCATTGCTCCCAGGCTGACCTCGAGCCTGCCGCCTCTCCTGTCCCTGGGGCAGCACCTGGTGTGGGGACTGTGGTCCCCAGAGACCCTCCCCAGCACCCCTGGGTGTCCACAAAATTGAGGTGGATACTCAGAGGTCACCAGCCTGCTTCCTGGCAGTATTAGATGACTGGCAGGACCCAGAAAAAGAGGGAACATAGAAGGGGTGAAGGGAAGGCGTGTGTGTCCCCAGCTGGGAGTGCAGCAGCCTGAGCTCTGACCCGCAGCGTTCTCTGAGGGTGCTCACCCTGCCTGTTCTCCCAGGTGGGCCCCAATGCTAAGGAGCTGTTCCGGCTGGTGGAGGACTTTGTGGATGTCATCGGCTTCCGCATGAAGGACTTGAGGGATGCATACCAGGTGACAGACAACCTGGGTAAGCCCACCCGCCCCTACCAGCCCTCCATGCCTTACAGCCCTTGGCTGGGCCTTTCTGCCGCAGTTCCCTCATCTGTATAAAGGGGCAGCAACCAGACGCCCTCCGTGGGCCCCTCCGGAGCCAGTGTCTAAGACTGAGTCTGTGTTCAGTTCAGACCGAGATGTCTCCCAAGGATGGATGAGATGAGCCCAGAAGCGGCTCTCAGACCCAGACCAGGGTCTGCAGACCTGGACCCCGGGTTCATCCGGGTGCCCCCTTCCACAGCCATTCCCTTGCATTCACCCACGGGGGCTGGAGCTCACTCTGCCTGTCACCCCCAATACCCTCTCCATGCAGAGGTGTGGAGGCAGGGGCCATGCAGCCCGTACTTCCCTGTTCCCCAATCCCAGGAGCACCTTGTCAGAGGGGCCTGGATCCTACCCAGCTCCGTGGCAGTGGCTGGATCTCATCCTCATGGTAGCTATTGTTACAGATATACACAGCAATTCTGTTTGATGCTTGTCCCCTCAAATATTTCTTATGGGCCACATTTCCCAAACCTTCCCTGCCTTGGTCAGGGACTCTTTCTCGGGAGAACCCAGGGGTGAGCACTGGACCCAGCTGTGATCCAGACAGCAGCAAGGAGAGAGATTGTCACCTTCCTTGTAGGTATGCTTAGCCTCTAGTGATGTGACCAAGATCTGCTGAGCTTTGTTAGCACACCCCACTCCCCCGAGGCTTTGCCTGGCCCCTACGCTAGCACCCTCGTGGCAACGGGCACTGAGCTGCCCTGGACCGGACAAACATTCCCACTTGTTTCCTAGACTGGAGATCCCCTAGAGTGCTAGCCTGGTTTCTGCCTTAGGGGTCAGGATCCCAGAGCTTGGTCAGAGCTGGGGCACCTCAGAGGCCAGCTTCAAACCGACTCCAGGTCAGCTGGTCTCAGGCTACCCAGCCCACCATTAGCATGCTGACATGCTCCCCTTTGTTCCTGGCCTCTTTTTCTAGACACAGGTGGCCCAGAGCGGGAGGGCTTTCATGTGAGGGTATAGGGTGGGATTCTTAGCCCCGATGGCCTGGATTATCACTGTGGCAGCTGGCTCCTGGGGAGCCCGGTATGGCCCACAGCCCCCGGGAGACCCTGATCTCCTCCCTCGGGGAGCCTGTCCTTGGGGAATGGCTGATGGACATTCAGGGCCAGTTCTCTGTCACCACAGAAGGCTCTGGGCTCTTCCCAGTCACGCTTTATTACTGTCCTCCCCATTCATCCTGTATGCCCCATGCACACCTCACATATCCCATCTGCCTCACGCGCCCATCCACTACACGTCCTCCACACACCCTGTCCCAGTCCTTGTTCTCTTGCTGGAACTGGAGACCAAAGAATAGATTATGAATAAAGAATAGAGGTTTATTTACTCACAATTCTAGAGGCTGGGAAATCCAAGGTCATGGTGAGACAGGGCAGGGGTACTAGCTCGGGTGTCTCTTCCTCTTCTTGTAAAGCTGCTAGTGCCGTCGTGGGGGTCCCACTCTCAGGCCCTCCTCTGACGGCCTTTCCCCCTCAAATCTTTAACATGTGACGTAGGAAACTAAATTTCCAATGTTTACAGAGCACCTTCAAACCACGGCACACCCCACACACCCTGTGCATCCCAATTCCCCCACCCGCCCTGTTTCGGCCCCATCCTCACTCCAGCACCCTGCTTCTCTGCCCAGGATCTGCCCCTCCATCGCCTCCTCCACCAGCTGCTGAGAGCTGGAAGCCGGTGGGGGAGGACAACCCACTGCATGTCCTATATATAGTAGTGGAAATTAACAACCCTTTCCTGACTGTCAGAGCTATCCATCACCAATGACACTGAAACTGCCAAGACTTAAACTTTGACCCCTAGGATTCCTACAACTTCCTTAAACCAGGAGAATTGCCATTGCTCGAAGTTGATAATCGCCTCATTTGAACAAGACAAACATAGACTTGAATATTAATCTCGTCAGAAGACACTTTCCATTCATGAGCTGTCCCACAGTAGGCTTAAAAATAGATGCCTGGTACCCCACATCTTTAAAATAAAATAAAATTGAAAAAAGAACTTCTAAGATATTGAAATGCTGATCACAAAAGAAATTACTTAAAAAAAACCCAGCAAATAGGCCGGGCTTGGTGGCTCAGCCTGTAATCCCAGCACTTTGGAAGGCCGAGGCCAGTAGATTGCCTGAGCCTGCGGGTTCGAGACCCACCCGGGCAACTTGGCAAGAGCTCATCTCTACAATACATAAAAAATTAGCCGGGCGTGGTAGCGCACGCCTGCAGTTCCAGCTACTTGGAAGGCTGAAGTGGAAGGATTGCCAGAGCCCAGCAGGTCAAGGCTGCAGTGGCTGGGAGTGTGCCACTGCACTGCAGCCTGGGTACCAGAGTAAAACTCCAACTCAAAAAAATAAAATAAAATAAAAATAAACTTCTCTGCCCCCAAGGCCCCCCCCCCAAAAAAATAGATGCAATCCCAGGAGATGTTTCGATCAAGCAATCCTAACATCCTCTCTAGCAAGCCTGTGCTATGGGCAGTGTTCCGAAATCACCGCCTCATGCCTCTTGTACTTGACTGCTCGCATCAAAACATCTGGAAAACTGACCAGTATCTACGTTATAATGTGAAGCTAACTGGTATTAACTTTTTTGAATTATGCCAGGGGTCCAAGTCCAGCCTGAGCAGCATAAGACTCTGTCTCTACGAAAAAAAATAAATTAAATAAATTAGCCAGGCATGGTGACACATGCCTGTAAGCCTGGCTACTTGGGAGGCGAGGCAGGAGGATCTCTTGAGTCCAGGGTTTTAGGCTGCAGTGAGCTATGATTGCACCACTGAACTCCAGCCAAGGCGACAGAAGGAGATCCTGTTTCCTATCCCCCCCAAAAAAGCCTGAAAGTTCTGATCTTTCCACAGTGAAATGCCTCAACAAGATATAAGGGGACCCCCCAAAACGGGATTTATTTATTTAAAAATTGTGTATTCCTACATGTTTAAATTTCAGTCACCTTCAAAGTCCTCTCCGTTTGATGCAGTACACCCACTGAACTCATCAATTTTGATGCCTTTTAGTGCTTCTGCTGTTTTTTGTTCCACCTCTTTCACATCAGCAAAACATTTGCCTTTGAGAACCTTTTTCATCTGGGGGAAATGAAACAAAAAGTCTCTCAGAGTGAGATTGAGTGAATAGGGAGGGTGGGCACGGGGATCATACAGGCTTTGGTCAAAAACTGCTGAACACTCGGCGAGATGTGAGCAGATGTGCTTATAAATCACCCATCGTGAAATGGGCAAACGCGTTGAATCTCCAAAAAAAAAAAAAAAAATCACTAAAGCCGAGTATGGTCTCACAACAATGCCAGGTGGCACACTGATATTGACGGGTTCCAGGAACACTTACCTAGTGGAGGACCCCTGTACTACAAGGGCCCCACCCTCCAAAAGGTAGTTCTGTTTTGGGGAGGATCCTATTATTTACTTCAGCAATGCTGGCGCTTTTCACCTTGTTCCAGTTACAGATTCCAACACTCACTCCTCACCCAGACACCCATGGTCCAGTGTCCTGGCTCCCCACTTTGTCCATCTGAGGGCAGTGCTCCTGGTCCCCTCTGCCCCACACCCACTGCCGCCTTCCACCAGCGCAGAGTTGTGCCTTTTGCACGTCCTGTTTCTTCCTCGCTGTGGTTCTCTGCTTATTCCCCCACCCCTCCTCTCAGTGGGCCCGCCGGTCAGGCATGTGCTCTCTGCTCTCCATCAGGGTTGCTGGTGACACCCACGGTGCAGAACTCTTGGCCAGCCCTCGGTGCCCTCACTGGGCCTTCAGCGGCATTTTGTGCCATTGATACTTGCTGTCCTCTCCTTCCCTCCCCGCTCCCCTTTTGCCCCTTCTCCTGCTCCCTGACTTGGGCTGGCTCTCTAGGCAGGAGCTGGCTGGGCCTGAATGGGGCCATGTTTCCCAGTGGGAGAGGCTAGAGGGTGCAGGGGGCTCTCTTGCTTCCCACCATGCCTGTGCTTCTCTCCTCTCTGTTTTCTTCCCATACCTGCTGCCTGTCACCCATGCCCCTCCAAGCTGAGCTCAGGGATCCTTCCCCAAATCAGCGCCTTCCTGGCGTGGGAGAGGAGACTGGGTCTCCTCTTCCCACCGCAGCCCATGCTGTTCCCCTTGATGTCTCAAACCCTGTGAGGGGCTCCATCCCCGGTCTACTGAGTGAAGTGAACAGGTCACAGAGCTGGTGAGGTGGCTGGAGAGGGCAGTGGGGCTCCCCTGTCCCAGTCAGGGAGGGAGAGGCATTGAGGTGGTTTCTGTGCCTGGGGATCCCTCAATGACCACGGAATGGTCCTTAAATCTATGTGCTGTCTTTTTTTTTTAATCAGGGACTCACTCTGTTACCCAGACTGGAGTGCAGTGGCACGATTATGGCCCACTGCAGCCTTGACTTCCTGGGCTCAGGCGAAGGGACCTGAGTAGCCGGGACTATAGGCATGCACCACTATGCCCAGCTTTTTTTTTTTTTTTGGAGAGAAGAGGTCTTGCTATGTTGCCCAGTCTGATCTTGAACTCCTGAGCGCCAGAGATCCTACCGCCTCAGCCTCCCAAAGTGTTGGGATTACAGGCGTGACCCCCAGATCTACCTTTGACCACCTTCTGGCCATGGAGGGGGTGGAGCAGGGGAACCTCGAGCTTCCAACTTGTCAGGACAAGGGCCCGCTTGCTAGGGGTGCTGGCCAGGCCCAGCCCAGCCTATGCCTGCTGCCCCTTGCTGGCCTTGATACATGACCTCACCAGGGTCTGGGGACATGGCTCTCCCAGGGAGTGAGGATCCTGTGTAGGGTCCAGTGCATGTGGGAGTTGAGGCCAGCGTCCTGGGAGCCGAGGCGGGGGCTGTGACCAGGTGGCCCCCGTGAGCTGTGGGCACCCTAGTGGCATTGCCCTGCACTCCCAGGCCTGCTCCCCATGGAGGAGGCCTCGTGTGTGACCCTGTCTCTATCTCTTGCCTCCTTTGCCCTGTCCCAGTCCTCAGCATCCACAAGCTCCCGGCCAGCGGAGCCACTGATATCAGCTTCCCCATGAAGGGCTGGCGGGCCACCGGTGACTGGGCCAAGGTGCCAGAGGACAGGGTTACTGTGTCCAAGAGCGTCTTCTCCACAGGGCTTGCAGGTAAGGGGCTCCAGGAAGTGGGGAAGGCCCTCACAGGACACTCATGCCCCAGAGTTTGAGGGTTGCCCCCTTGGGAGTCTAGTCTACTGCCTCAGAGATTAGGCGGCATCCCTGTTTCTTCTGTGTCCCTGAAGCCTCCTCCTCCAGGAAGCCCTTCCTGGGGCCGGCACCTCTGGATCAACCCTGTGGCTGGGGCAGTCTTTGCTGATGGGTCCAGATAGACTGCCTCATTGCAGGGAGGCAAAAGGACTCTCCGGGGTCACACAGCAATGACTCTGGCTCCCAGGAAGAAAAGCTTTGTCCCGCCTGCCTCATGGCTCTCAGGAGTCCCTCAGGGAAGGGCCCGGCTCTCTCTCTCCTCCCACCTGGAACCCAGGTCGTCACCCAGCTCCCTGGCAGCAGTGCTACGACCGTGGGTAGGGATGGACCGCCCCACCTGCCAGGGCCCTAGATACGACCTTGCAGTTGGGGTGGTGGACGCCACGGAGGGCAGGGTCAAAGCCAGATGGGTGTGCCCGCCCCAGCTGCAGGGACATCAGGTCAGGAGGTGACACGCACTCTCTTCCAGAGGCTGACGACTCGTCCGTGTTTGTGGTGGGCACCGTGCTCTACCGAAACCTGGGCAGCTTCCTGGCCCTGCAGAGGTGGGCAATGATGGGCAGGTCGGGTGGGCCAAGAGAATGCCAGAGGGCAGCCTGGAGGTGGTGGGGGTGATGCGCTGGGCATCTCAGGACTGGTTCAGGGCTGGCCTCCCTGACTCCTGCCCTTTTGCCTCTGGCAGGAACACGACTGTTCTGAACTCCAAGGTCATCTCGGTGACCGTGAAACCTCCCCCTCGCTCCCTGCGTACACCCTTGGAGATTGAATTTGCCCACATGTACAATGTGAGTGCCTCTGCGTGCGCATGGTGACACACCTGCATACAAACACGTGTGCATGTGATTCTTATCATGAGCCTTGGACATTAGTCCTTCGGGGTCTCACAACAGCCTGCAAGAGAGCTGCTTTTGTTCTTGACTCGTAGATGGGAAGACTGAGGCTCAGAGAGGTGCAGTGACTTGCCCAGGGTCACACAGCAAGTTGATGTGGTGCTGAAATCCAGCACATGCCTGACCCCATCCCCTGAGCTCTAACTGCTCCACTCCCCACCTCCAGCAACCTGTTTCTTTGGGAAAGAGAGGGAGCATTCCTTCTGAGAAATGGAGCCTACCCATGTCTCCTGCCCCCTCATGCCTGGCCTCTCAGCCCGAAATCTGTGAGCTTGGCCCTGCCTCCCCTCCCACCGGGCTCTTGACTCCCCTGGGGAGGTCTCTTCCTCCCCACCCCCGCCCCAGTCCCCAAGGAGCCCACGAAGCCGGGAAGTGTAAGGGACAGCTTCTGCCAGAAGCCCAGAGGCAGACCACCGAGCCTAACCATGCATGGCCCCTGGGCTTTTAGCATGAGAGCCTCTTCCCAGTACCCCCTGGTGGTAGAGGCTTCTGCATCCTCCATCAGACCCTGCTCCTTGGGCCTCTCTGTCAGGTCTCAGAGGAGTGGAGACCAAGATGCCCTTTGAATGGGTTGAGAGCCAGGGCCCCAGGGGAGCAAGTCATCTGGGTTATCCCGTGAGGACAGGGCAGTGACAGACCTCGAGGCCCAGGAAAGAACCCAGCCCTGTCCTCTCCAGCTGTGTGATCTTGGGAGAGTTGCCCAACCTCTCTGTGCCTTGGCTCCCATCTTAAGTGAGAACAGAGAGGGTTGGGTGAGGGCTAAGCGATTCCCACAGATGCTTAGAGCGTGCCACCCCCGTGAGCGTCACTCGTGAGTGCTGATTCGTCTCTGCTGTTACTGGCCCGTCTTGCCAGCACTGGCGCACAGCATGCCTGGCAGAGGCAGCGTCCCAGGAACACACTCTTGGAAGTGGCCAGTGAGGCCCAGTATATCAGATTGGCACAGGACAGCTTGCTGAGGCCCCACCATGTGCCTGCCTGAACCCTCTCACCTGGCCCTAGGGGAAGAGTCTTCCCATCATCCCCTCTGAATCAAAGACAGGCTTTAGCAACTGCTGCCCAGCCTACTACAGTGGGTGGCAGGGTCTTGAACCAAGCCCAAGTGACCTTCAGCCAATTCCTCTCTGGGCTCAGTGTCCTCCTTGTAAAATGCAGTCTCTCCCGGAACCTCTCAGGCAGAGTGCCCAGCACACCTGTAGGAGGGGCCTGGCCCGGGCAGGCAGGGGGTACTGACTCTTCCCCACTCTCCCCCAGGGCACCACCAACCAGACCTGTATCCTGTGGGATGAGACGGATGTGTAAGTTCACCTGGGTTTCATGGTCTTGGGGCTCTGGGTGGGGCTGGGGGAGGCTGACCCAGTCAGGGAGGGATGCGGGTTTTAGGTAGGGGCTGCCACCCCCCATCCATCTGTGTACTCGCCCCATCCCCGAGGCTTCCTGCCCAGGCCTAGCTCTGGAGCCCACCATTTAGTTGGAAGGAAGAATCTGTGTAGGAAAGTCCATAGTCCAGAGGATAATGGGGTGTACAGGTCTCACCCCCGGCCAGGTGACAGTGGGGCATCCTGGCCTGCTCCTGCGCCTAGAACAGGGGGAGTCCTGGTGTTTGGGTCTGCAGGTGAGGGCCACGTGGCAGGCGGGGCAGCTTGGGGTGGACTTGGAGCTTCCAGGTGCAATCTGAGGGAACATAGGGCCCTGGGGTCCTGTTAGCACTGCAGGGCCCTGTGGTTGTATGCTCAGGTCCTGCCAGGTGCCAGCCCATCTCAGGAGCTGTGGCATAGCTAGAGCAAGTAGGTCGCTTGTTCTACACCCAGTGTCCTCGCATGAGCATGCAGGAATGGGGATGTCCTCCCAGACAGTGAGGCGAGGGGGAGTGAAGAGGGAGCCTCATTTAGTGGGAAGGAAGAATCTGTGCAAAGGCCCCCAAGTGTGAGTGCCTGGGGTGAGCTGGGTCAAGGTGTCGAGAGATGGGAGAGAGATGGAGCTGGACCCAGGTGGACCAGGTGGGCCGGTTGGGACTGGGCCTCGCCCTACTTGGCAAGGTTCCTGCCGAGAGGTTTGCAGTGCCTTGGTCAGTAGGTCCAGAGGGTGTGGCCACCTCGCCTGCCACCCTAAGTGCCTTTCTCTGCTTCCTTCAGCTTGGCCCTGCTAGCTGCTCTGGTTCCACCAGCCCCAGAGCGCCCTGCACCCCTTCCCCATGACGAGTGGGTGGGTATGTTCAGCCCACCCACCTGGGCACTGGTGGCACGTGCAGCGGTCCCTCGAACAGTGGGCAATGCAGTGTCGAGTGTGTCTAGGGAGGTGAGGGAAGGTTTCACAAGTGGCTGGCATTGGAGGACAAGATTGCCTGGCAGTGACGGGGAGGAGGCAATTCTGAAAAAGGCACCGCTGGAGCAAAAGCATGGGGTTGGCAGGTGCAGGAAGCAGCAGCTGAGACACAGCTGGGAAGAGCAGGCAGGATGGGTGCAGAGGTGCAGAGAGGTGGGTGGGCGGTGAGGCTGATGGGGGTGGGCTGTGTGTCATGAGCTATGGGACTTATTGGAGGGATGGAGTGGCCATTCCTCCATCTACCCACCATCCCATCCATCTACCCACCCACCAGCCACCATCCTTCGGGGATTCTGCCCACTGAGATGGCACTGCGCTAGGCTGTCACAGCCCTCAGCCTCCTCCTATCTTCAGTGAAGAAGATTGCAGTAAACAGGAACAAACAGATCAGCATGGCATTGTCAGTTCATGCATATACAAGAAATGGAGCCAGCAGGGGCAGGTGGTGGGTGGGGCAGGTGTCTTTCCAGGCAGGGTCACGGAAGCCTCCGTGAGGAAGTGATGTTGGAGCAGAGGCCTGCCAAGGACCATACTGTGCACGTGGGTGTCTGAGGACAAACCTCTTAGCAGAGGAAGCTGCCAGTGCAAAGGCCCTGAGGTGGGAGTTGCAGGGCCGTGAGTGGCTTCAAGACTTCTTCTCCCCCCACAGTGAACTCTGCTGACCTTTCTTGCTCTGGGTCCGGGGGCTGGGGCTGGGCTGGGCAAGAGCTGGAATGCTCCCTGGCTTTGGTTATTGGGGTATTTTTTTTCTAGGTTTTGCAAGTGGCACAAGCTCTTTGTACAAAGTGGGGAATCAGAAAAGGGTGGAAAAGGAAAACAAGAAAAGAAGGCTCCTGCTCACAATACCCTCGCCGGCCTCTGTGGTTTTGCATTTTTGGGGGATAGAGGGAGTGCTGTGTCTGACCTTGGTGCAAGCCCCTCCCACCACCACCCAGAAACCCTCCCTGGGCTGTGCATCGGCTGTTGCAGCCTCTTCTGACCCTTGAGAGCCTCCCTGCTTTCTACAATGACTGACAGTAGGGCCAGCATCCTCCATGGACAGCTCCGCCCACATGTCTGACATTCCCTGGAGACCCAATCCCCAGACAGTTTAGTCTTAAGCTCTTGGTAGTAAAGTGCTTTCCAGAAATATGTGGCCCATCCCCTTTGCCCTCCTGAGAAGCAGGCTGTGAGAGGCCAGCCAGCCCAGTCTGGTCAAGGACACTGCCCTGTGAACTCAGGCTGTGACTGAGGAGGACATGCCATGTGGCCTTGGCAGATCCTGCCCCCTAGGAACCTTGGCTTCTAGTTCCTGTGATCAGAGTCTACCTGGCCTTAAGTAGGAGCGGGGGACAGCAAGAGGACTGTGGCCAAGTCCTTTAGATGCTCAGTCCAGCGTGGCCTCCACTAACCCTTCCTCTCACAGGTGTGGGGGTGTCCCCATGACCTACCCACCACTCCAGGTGCTCTGCTCACCTGGTCACTGGCTGGCTGCACTGAAATGTTAAGGTCTTGATGCCTGGAGGCTCAGGGCTTCAAGGACAGGAGGCAGGTGCCCGTGTGGTTTGAGCTGTTCCCTGCCTGAGCAGTGCCTGGCAGCGTGGTGCCCAAGCTCCCTGTTGGATCATTGACACCACCTGAGAGCTGGTCCACACTGCACACCAGCTGTCTGAAAGGAGTTGAGGCCCCAGGTGTCCTGCTACAAGCTTGGCATAGTGACAGAGGTGGTCTTCTTCACAGCGGGGCAGCCTGAATCACAAGAGGGTAGGCTGTGGCTGGCCTGGAGGGGCCAGGGACTGACCTCAGGCCCTTTCCCTCATCCCCTCTGCTCTGTTTTTGTTTTTGTTTTTGTTTTGAGTTGGAGTCTCACTCTGTCGCCCAGACTAGAGTGCAGTGGCTGCTCCCGGTCACGCAGCCTCCACCTGCTGGGCTCCAGCGATCCTTCTGCCTCAACCTTCCAGGTAGCTGGAAATACAGACGCACGCTACCACGCCCGGCTGATTATTTATTTATTTATTTATTTATTTATTTATTGTAGAGATGAGGTCTCGCCAAGTTGCCCAGGCGGGTCTCGAACCCGCGGGCTCAGGCAATCCACTCACCTCAGCCTCCCAAAGGCGCGGGATTACAGGCTGAGCCATCTGCTCTGAATTGGGTGGCTTCTCCCTCCATGGCTGCTAGGAATGCTCCTCACGAACTGGCTAACAGGAGCCATGTTGCCCAGCTGATCTGAAATGGGAACCATGGGCAGGGCCCCAGGTGTGCTTCTACCAGGATGCCCAGGGAGCAGGTCTGTGCTGTGTGGGCCTGCGTTTTTGCACCCTTGGATGAGGAAGAGTTCCATGTGTCTGGGCAAGGATTCTACATTTGAGCAGTGCAGTGGTTTGTGGTGGAGGGAAATGAGAGCCATCAGTAGCCATCAACTGAGAAACAGTGACCACTTAAATTCATAATTGTGATCCATAACTGAATCAGATCCTAATCACAGATAGAGCCAGATCCCAAACCCCGACTGAGATTTGCCCTGGTCACACACTGAGTTCCAGCCCTGGTCATTTACTGAGCCTGACCCTGGTTGTACACTAAGCCTTGATCCTGGTCAAACACTATGCCCTGAATCTGGTCACACACTGAGCCCTGGCCCTGGTTATTCAATGAGCCCCGACCCTGGTCACTCACCGAACCCTGACTCTGGTCACACTGAGCCCTGATCCTGGTCACACATTGAGCCCTGACTTTGGTCACTCACTAAGCCCTGATCCTAGCTGCACACTGAGGCCTGACCCTGGTCACTTACTGAACCCTGACCCTGGTCACACACTGAGTCCTGACCCTGGTCACACACTGAGCCCTGAATCTTGTCCCACACTGAGCCCTGACCCTGAGTTTGGGTGGCTGGATGTAGAAGTAGATGGATGAATGGATTCATGGCGGGCACTGTGGACAGGCAGGCATGCAGGTAACCCATGGAAGCTGGCCACATGTTGGAACGGTGGATTCGGGTGTGCCAGTGTGGGTTGCTGAGTGATCGGGAGATAATGGAAGAACAGGCACGTGGCTGGATGGACAATTGATAATAGGTGACAAGCGGGAGGGTGCGTGGGTGGGTCGTGGATGAGAGGATGCATGGATGGACAAAGATGGGACAGATGGATGAGTGACTTAGAGAATGGAAGAAGGCAGGGGTGGCTGGAAGACAGAGTGCCATCTTCCTAGGACTGCCATAACAAGTGGCCGAAATTACCACATACTGGGTGGCTAAAACCACAGGAGCTTAGTCTTTCATAGTTCTGGCGGCCAGAATTATGAAATTAGAGTGTTGGCAGGGCCATGCTCCTTTTGTAGCCTCTAGGAAAGATTTTTTCCTTGCCTCTTGCAGCTTCTGGTGATCCTAGGCAGTCCTTGGTGTTCCTTGGCTTGTGGCAGCATCACTCCAATCTCTTCCTCCGTCTTTACCTGACCTTTTCCCTGTGTGTCTCTGTGTCCACTTTTCTTCTTATAAGGACACCAGTCACTGGATCTATGGCCTACCCTAAATCCGGTATGATGGCACTCAAAATCTGTAACTCGACTGCATCTGCAAAACCATATTTCCAGATAAGATCACTTTTATAGGTTCTGGGCATTAGGACTTGGACATATATTTTGGGGGAACACTAGTCAGCCCACTTTAGACAGATGGAAAGATGACTGACAGATAGATGGGTGGATGAGTGGGTGGATGGATGGATGAGTGGGTGCATGGGTGAATGAGTGAGTGGATAGATGGGTGGGTGGATGGACCAAGTAGATGTGTGGATGTGTAGGTGGATGTGTGGATGGGTGGATAGATGTGTGGATGGATATGTGGATGGGTGTGTAGATGGGTGTGGGGATGCATGGATGTGTGTGTGGATGGATGGATGGATGGATGGATGGATGGATGGATGGATGGATGGATGGATAGGTGAAGAGATGGGTGGATATGTGAATGATAGATGGAGAACAGAATGGGCTAGTGGATGATAGGAGTTGGTGAAGGCCAGTCACACCCATTGAGAGTTATGCTCCGTGGTCCTGAAAGGACAGCTCCCTGGGCATTTCACACATGGGAAGTTGCTAATGTATTTGCAATTTTTTAAAGCTCCTTAAAATAATAATAACCCAGAGTTAACATGGAGTGTAAACATTAGCGCAGGCAAGATTTTTCAGAGATCATGTGCTCTATCCTCACTTGAAAAATGTCCCCTGAGTGGGGACATTGGTATAGGCCAGCCCACAGGCCCAAAACTTGAGCTGCTATGCCAGCATTTAGAGATGTTCTGCCAATTGGCAGCCCATGAGGGCTCTGGAAAGGGCAGGGTTCCATGCGCTCCTAGATCCAAGCATGCATTGGCTTTAAAGGCTCTGAGAAGTACTGCAGGAGGCTCCCGTTCAACCGGGTTGGCAGCTTCTCTGATTTGTGGCCTCTCAGCACCTTCTTTCTGCCTGACACGGACTTCTCCTAGACCTGAGTCAGCAGAACAGACATGGAGACAAAGTGTGTGTATGAAGGGGAAATATGTGACATTCACTCCGCCCTATTGCTGAAGCCTGACCCCAAGCCAGGGACCTTAGAGCCGCCTCATCTCATGTACACAGGCTTTCTCAGCCTGTTCATTCTGTATTAACCAGTTTTACAGTTGTGGAAACTGAGGCCCAGAGTTACTCATGGTGAGCCCCAGGCCACCCTGCGGATTGCTCAGTCCGATCTGTGTGGGCCCCTAGCCTGGCTTTGCGCACGGCCCCTGCCAGGTGCAACTGTCCTGAGAGACACTTGGACCCAGTCCCAGACACCCTCGGGGGGGGGGGAGGGCTGCCCAAACCCGCATCTTGGTCCCTTTAAGAGCCTTTCTGCCTCCCCTTCCTGGTTTCCTTGGAGAGGGCAGTGAGGGGGCAGTCCGGGGAGGGGAGCGGAAGGGAGACTTGGCAGGGTCCCCGGGTCGCTGTCAGCAGCCGGTTCCCAGCTCGGTTTCTCCCACGCCGGCTGGTTCCTGATGGGGGCTGCGGAGGCTGGAGGCGGGGAGCACGGGGGAGGGGACAGGCCCGACACAGAGGCCTCTTTGGTGGCCTGAGAAGGGCCTCGGAGGAAGGAGGATGTGCTTTGCCTCCCCCCACTTGGGTGGGGGCCTGGAGGGTGGGGGGTGGAGCACTGCTCTCACAGGCGAGACCACCCCAGCCCGGCTTCTACCCTGGCAGCATCCCTGGACTCAGCACCAGCCCTCCCCGCAGTGCCCCCTTTCTCTGAATCTCTCCCTCTGCTGGGTCCTGACATGGGGGCATCTGGGGCTGGCGGATGCCTGCCACGGACCTGCTTTCTCTAGCCTCAGTTTCCTCACCTGTAAAGGGCTTGTGGTAGGTTTGAGAGCTGGAGGGAATGGACGGGGTCCTGAGGTCCTGCCCACACACTAGCTCCTGTTCTGAACGTGGGATGGGGCCAGCCTCTGGCTAGACCAGGGCAGGCTCCTCATAGCCCTCCCAAGGTCCCTGGGGCTGGAATGGACCCAACTCTTCATCCTGGCCTGGGGACCTCTCCCCTGCCCTCCCCCAGGCTCTCTCGCTGCCCCCGCAGGCCTGTTCTGGAATCCTCAGACCCCATTTGTCCCTGCCTGCAGCCTCTTCTCCCCCCCGCTCCAGGTCTCTCTGTCCATTTTCCCAACCCCACCCTGTCTCTTTGCTCCCAGCCATGACCAGTCCTCGGGAGTCCCTGTGTGTTCCCCATTGCCTGTTTGCCCCCATCGCAGCAGAACATAAGCCCCTGCGGGCAGGTCAGGGTCTCCTCCGAGGTTCCCATGCACACAATAAGCTTTCAGGAGGTGTTTGCTCAGGGCACTGTGGCGTGTACACCATCTTAATGGGGTCAGTCACCTCTGGGGCCTGGGGTTTCACTTGGTTCATTTGCTCATATGCTGATTCCCTGAACACATCTGACCACATGACAAGGCCTTGCTGTCAAAGGGACCACACACCGCACGCCCAACAGGACACCGCAACCCTAACCCTAAACCATGAGATGGGGGAGGAGTCCTTGGAAGAGGGAAGACCGGGAGGCAAGAGCCCGGTGTGCTCAGGTCTCTGCTGTGAGTTCCTCCCAGGGTGCCTGCTGGGGCCTCTGCACCCTGAGGGCTGGAGGTCTGTGGGTTTTACAGCTGGGGTTGGTGGCTAGGATGGCCACGAGGGCTGTGCAAGCCCAGGCCTCAGTTTGACTGTACCATGAGACAGGATGAGTACCCTTCCGGGCCACTGTGGTGAGAGAGACAACCTCTGAGCCGTCCAGTCCAGGAGCCTCCCAGCCACCACTGGACACCGAGCTGGCCCCCAGCAATGGCCCAGAGCTACCACATCACCCCGCCCGCCTCCGCTACCCACCCCTCCCCAGCCAGGCCCTTTGCCTGCCTGCACTACTCCTATCGGCAACCTCCTCCACCCACCCCTTCCT
>NW_007252972.1:816382-826586 GCF_000164805.1 Carlito syrichta | reverse complement strand
CCCTTCCCCACCAGCTCCCTCCTCCACCAGTCCCCTCCCCTCCCCACACCTCCCTGTCCACCTCCATTCTCTTTCTTCTAAAAAAAGCTCTGCCAGATGCTTGGCTTGTGGCAGCCCCCATGAGGCATGGCAGGGGAGGGGCTTCTACAGGGGAGGAGGGGACGGGTGGGCATAAACAGACACATCAAGCAGCCTGCCCAGACCCCTGTCCGCTGCTGCCCTCGGGCCCCCAGCCTCCCTTTCCCTCTTGGAAGCTTTGGTGGTGCTCCCAGGCCTGCCCCCACCACAGGCTGCTGGGCCTTTGCCCACACAGACCGCCACGCCATTCCATCCGTCCCCTGCCCACTCCCAGGCTGTGCCAGTGCAGAAGCCCATGGGTGGGTTCGGAGCGCCTCGCTGGGCACAGGCACATGAGGGAGCTTGTTCCTAACCAACGGGGTGACAGTGGTGAGCTTCACCTCCTTGAGCCTTGGCGTCTGTGTTTGTAACATGGGGCTGTGAGCGTTGAACAACACGATGCATGTGGGGACCTGGAGCCAGGACACTAGGCAAGCGGGCGTTACCGTACCTTTTTAGTCCAGGAGGCTTCCTAGGGGGCAGCAGGCAGTCATTCCAACAAGGTGCACCCTCAGAGGGTAGAGACCTGGGCAAGGCTACCCTGCATGCTGGAGATGGGGGGCCAACTCTGTGAGCGGCCTTCCTGGAGGAGGGGACGCTTGGGGTGGTTGTGAAGAGGGAGTTGGAGTATACTCTGATCCCAAAGCGCAGCCTGTGCCCAGGCCCAGAGGCAGAGCGTGGTCGGAGAGCTGCCCAGCAAGTGAGAGGTGGGAAGCAGGAGCAGAGAGCACAGGCTGGGGGGAGGTGGGACTGCTCGGGCCTGGGGGCCTCAGCAGCCCCTCGCCTGAACCCCATGCTGCTTTAGGAGTAAAGTGGGTAAGCCCTCTGGCCTTGCAGGTGACCAGAGGTGGAACTGGGTTGGAGTGTGGAAGGAGAGAGCTGACCCCGCCTGTGCGCCTGCCCTGGCCAGGCCCTTCTGCCCGAAGCTCACCCCCTCCCCAGCCCTGATGAACCCAGACAGGCCCACGCCTCAGACAAGATGCCGGAGCTCAGAACGGTGGCTGTGCTTGCCTAGGGTCACCCAGCAGGCTCCTGGGTCTCGACCCCCACCTGAGTGACCCTGGGCTTCTTCACACCCAGATGGCCCCCAACAATCATGACAGTCAGCCCCACAGGCCTGGCAGCCCTGCCTAGGGGGCTGGCTCTCAGGGCCTTTCTGGTGCTGACCACGGCAGAGCCTTGCTTGTCACCAGCGGGTCTGTGGCCAGAGCCTCCAGGGCTTCTCGTGTTCCTTGCCACACAAGATGCCAATCTCCTGGTTCCCGCCCTTGCTGTCCGGCGTCTGGGCAGGCAGGCTTCATGTGTCTGTCACACCCCCATGACTCTCCTCTGCTCATGGGTTCTGCCACAAAGAGGCATGACAAGGGCAGGGAAGGGCGGCAGCCGGGGTCTGTACCATGGGGATTCGCCTGGGAGGATGTCAGCAGCCCCATCCTTCTGCCTGAACTGTGCGATAGTTCGTTTACTGCAGCAGAAAAGTCTTAACCCGAACCGCGCCTTCCTGTACAGTGGCTTGTACCGCTACAGGTGGTATAAGGAGGTCAGTGACTCACTGTGCTCATCTCTGCAGGAGGGCTGACTTGGGATGTGGGAATGCAAGCTTTTTTGGGTGGGCACAAGGAGGGACTTCCTTGGTGCAGAGGTACCCGGAAGCAGGGGGATGGAAGTGACCTCGAGGTCACTCTTTTGGGAGTCAGGTGAGCTGAGAGATGCCTGGAGGGATAGGTGGTGGTCAGGAGTGTGACATTATGACAATGGTGTGGTCAGACCTCCTGCAAGACTGGTTCTGCTTACCCAGTATCCTAGACTTGGTGAGTGCTGGCTAAATGCTTGTTGTTGAATGCCGGTGACAGCGATCACCGGGCCAGTATCCAACCACCAAGTCATGGAGCTGGTTCTGATGAGATGATAGCAGTGGTGGCGAAAAGGACATGGTGATGTTGCTCATAGTGGAGTGATGCTGGTGACTGTGGGTGATGGGTGGTAACCGTGGTGACCATGAAGGGAAAGGAATGGAGGTGAGGCCTATGGCGATGGTGGTGGTAACGGTTGTGCTGCTGATGGTGGTGATAACAACGGTGCTGGTGATGACTCTGCTCTTGATGGTTTGGTGGTGTTGACAATGGGAGTGTTGATGGTGATGGTGGTAGTCATGGCCAAGTGGTTGCTGATGGTGGTGATGGTGGTGGTGTTCATGATGATGGAGCTGTTGATAATGTATGGTGTTGGTGTTGACAGCATTGTTTGTAGTGGTGATGGTACTGTGAGCAGAGATGATGGTGTTGTCGGTCTCGAACTCCTGGGCTCAAGTAATCCTCTCATCTCAGCCTCTCAAAGTGCCGGGATTACAGGCATGAGCCACTGCACCCGGCCATGATGGTGTTGTGGGTCGTGAGGATGAGGGTGCTCTAGTGGTGATGCGACTGGTTTTGGTGATGTTGATGGCATTGGTGGTGGTGGTGGAGGTGGTAGCGGTAATGACTGTGTTACTGGTGGTGACGGTGTTGGTGTCAAAGCTGTCAGTAGTGGTAGTGGTGGGGTGTGATAGTGGTGGCAGTGTTGATAGTGCAGCAGTGACAGTGGTGTTGTTCATGGTGATGATTGTGGTGGTGGTGGTGGTGGTGATTGCTGATGGGATTTTTGGTAGCAATGGTGACATGGTGGCAATGAGAGTGCTGCTGATAACGCAGCAGTGGCGATGGTGGTGGTAATGGTTATATTGTTGATGATGTTGTTGGCAGCAGTTGGTTTCAGTGGTAGCCATGAGGGTGTAGGTTGCGGTAGCGTGGGTGGGCTCAGCTCTTAGGTGGATTTGCAGCCCACACCCCCCTTATGAACAGCATGCAACAGACATACAGATTCCAGCTAGGATGGATGGGAAGGTGGTTGGGAGAGCAGGGCCGTGGTCTCGAGGCTGTGGTAGTCAGGAAGGGCATTTGGAGGAGATGAGGCAGGGCTGGCAGTGATAGTGGGGAGGTGTGGAATCTGCTAGAGCTAAGGAAGTACTCATGGGGCCCCAGTGCCCAGCATGGGGCCTGGGCACAGGCCAGGCCAGGGGAATACTTGCTGAGTGAGTGAGTGACCGCACCGGCCCCTTGACTTTCGAGTTGGGTGCCAGTGGCTGGAGCGTGAGAAGGTATGGAAGTTCAGGAAGTGGCCCCTCAGCTGGCTGAGGTAGGTGACAGGCCAGGCAGGGCAAGGCTGTAGGTGCAGCAGGTAAGTGTCTGAATGAGGGCCCAGAGCAGGCTGAGTGCTGGCCTCTGAGCTGGGGAGGATCCCACAGGTGGAACGTGGTGGGCAGGCCCCTGCCTTCCTGGGCCGGATCATGTCCTTGCTGGACTGAGGAGCCCAGCCTCCTGTCCTCTCCAGGAGCACCAGTCTACCTGAGACAGCCCTGGGCTTCTGTGCTCCTGCCCACGTCGGTGGGTGGGTCAGGAGAGGAGCCAGTGGACCCTGGAGAGGGCTGGGTTTCCAGGTCAGGGGCAGGCCTGTGGCTGGAAGCTCTGAGTCAGTGTGGCTGGCGCCAGGCAGGAGCCAGGAGATTGGCATCTTGCATGGTGAGGAACTCGAGAAGCCCTGGAGGTCCTGGCCATAGACCCATCGGGGCCGAATGAGGTTCCATCGTGGTCAGCACCAGGACAGCCTGAGAGCCAGACTCACAGGCAGGGCCACCAGGCCTATGGAGGCTCAGGTCTCATCTGGCAGCAGGACCCAGAGAGACCCAGATCAGGCAAGTGCCAAACCCCAGGGCGGGCGGGTCACAGAGACCAGGGTCCCCTCAGGACCTCAGGCATTGCCCCTAGGCCTGAGCTGGGAGGGGCTGGAGCTGGCCTGGCCCTGCCCTGGATGTCCTCACAGACTGCTCCTGACAGGGGTGGGCATGAAGGGGAGTTGGGAAGCCTTCCTAAAAGAGGCAGTGTTTCAGGGAGTGGTAAAGTATGAGGCTGGATAACCAGAGGACAGGAGCTGGGGGTACATGGCTAGAGGGGCCAGCCAAGGCCAAGGCCTGGAGTCAGCAGAGGGTGTGGGCATGTGGGGTTTCTCCCTGGGTGGCCTGTGCAGGCAGGGCTACCAGGACCAAGAGGGACCCCGTGGGGACAGTCATGGTGATCTCCAGCTGTTGGGTGAGGCAGAACACAGGGAGGGGGACCCTGGCACAGCAGGGCAGGGTCTGATGAAGGGCTCAGGTGTGATATGCAGGAACTTATGGGAAGAGCAGTGGGGATGTTGGTTATCCAGGTAGGCTTCCTGGAGGAAGAGACAGTACCCAAGAAGTCAACAGGTGGAGCTTGGAGGCGGGCAATCCTGATGGGTAAAGTGTGATTATGTATCCAGAATGCTGATGGAGAAGGGTATTGGTTTAAGGATCACAGGTGGAAGCCAGACCATTAAGGATCTTGAAGGCCAGGCTTAGTTTTGGGGGACTCAAAGAAGCCCTTGCCTGCAGAGACATCATTTCCACTCCCTGCCTAGTGCTTGAATATCCCACTGGAGCATGCTGTGCCCACTCCTGGTTTCTTTCTGCTGTGTGGGAGGACACCCTATGAGTCATTCACACTAGAGTGTGAATTAGCCCATCAAATCCAAGGGGACCCCGACAGCGCACAGTCCCATAATAGCTGCTTCGTGGGCCGGCAGGAGGCATCATGAGTGCAGTGAAGACTCTGGCTTGGTGGGTGGGTGGGTGGGCTCTCGGTGGGCTTTCTCCAGTATTGTCTCCAAATGTCCCGTGAGTGTGAGGGTCCTGGTACCGTACCTCTGTCACTCTCCTGGACTGGTGCAGGGTGAGGATTTGTGCCCACTTCACAGTGGAGCCAGCTGAGCCCTGAGCGGCTGGGAGGGCGTTTGCCCATGGGGGGGTGGGAACAGGCCTCGGCTGCCTGGTGCCCCTGCTGGGGTTGGGCTGGACCAACTCTGGGCACTTGCTAGGGGCTGGAGGGCAGGGCCCATGAGGCTGGGCCCAAGGCTTCCCACTCTCTGTGGCTCCCACCTGCCCTGGGCCCTGTGGGCGTGCCTGTGGAAGCTGCCTGCGTGGGCTGGGCCCAGGCCCTCCCCCCACTGGCCCGCAGGCTGGGTCTTCCCTGAGCCACCCTCACCTGGGACATAGGGACAAGGCTGTGGCCCTGCACTGGGTGCTGAAGGCCAGATGAGGTGGGGGTCCTCCCTGGGTTGGTTGAGGGCTGCCTTGGGAGCTGTGGCCACTCCCGGGTTTGCAGGGGGGCTTCTGGGTGGACGGGCTGCGGGGATCCAGGGCTCACGGTCCAAGTGTTGCGGAGGGGAGAGAGGGTAGCTGGGTCAGGGAGGTGGAGGCCAGTCCCTGTGGGCCCTGGGAGCCATGCAGCCTTTGCTCCGAGTGAGGAAGGACCCCTAGAAGGTTCTGAGCAGAGGACCATGCACTGACATCTTTCAGAGGACTGCACTGGCACGAGGCAGAGTGCAGGAGGGCGCCCCCAGCAAGTCCCAGCAGGGTGGTGGCCATGCTGGAGAGTAGTGTCAGGTCTCCCCCTGCAATCTGAGAGAAGGGTGGGTGGAACCCGCTGGTGGTCAGCTGCATGGAGGGACAGGCAGTGGGGGCTCGCGGTTCTGGGCTGGGAAGTGGTGGTGCCACCCACCAAGATGTGCACTTGGGGCCACAGGTATATATGGTGTGTTGACTTAGGGCACTGGTGACTCAGAGGTGGAGGTGATGGAACAGGAAGCTGTCCCTTGGGTTTATTGGTATAGAGGTCCTTGGTGAACTTGGCAGGAACCCAGTGGGAGGGGTCCCCATAGTGGGACTCCTTAGGATCAGGTGGCGACTGGACCTGTCCTGGGACCCTGTCTAAGGCGGGAGGCACAGCCCTGCCCTGGGAGCCTTGGTCCCCACACGTCTCGGGCAGGGAGGAATCCTTTCTCTTCTGGGGACCCATGGGGGTAGGGAGCAGATGTGACTGACCCAGATTCCTCAGGCCTGGGCCCAGGAGGGGGCCTGGCTCGGTGACCCAGATATTCCAAGTTTCTGTAGCTTAGACAAGAGGTGGCAAATGGTCTCCCACGTGTGGGTGCAGTCACTGTATGCCAGACAAGGAAATGACCTGCCTGCGCTGCAGAGAGAGGAACAGGTGCTCCCTGCAGCAGGACAGATCTCTGCCTTGGGGAGGAAGTTTCAGATGTTATGAATCTGGATCTGGGTACAAGAGGATGGTTCCTTGAGGTTCTGTTGAAAGGAGGCGGGCAGGGGCTTTGTAACCTTTCCCAGGCTGACGTGTGTCTAATAAGCAAGCAAGTGTCCTCAGGTCAGGGATCACTCCTTCATCTCTCCTGCTAAAGGCCAGTGCTCGGCTCATGTCCAATGCAGCAAGGAGGGCTTGGATAACTCCTGGGAAACTTCACTGGATGAATTCTTTCCTTGACTTGGGACGGGTCTCTGACCCTCCACCAGGTTGTCTTGAGGGTGAGGAGCAGCTATTCGGTCAGGGTTCAGATGTAAGTCTTGGGAGGTGGCAACCAGGCAGAATCTGGGCCCCACTTCTGTCTTGCTGTGTGGTCTTGGACTGTCACCACCTCTCTGAGCCCTGGTTTCTTGAGCTAGAACAATGACCTGAGGATCAAATGATAAAATGCCAGAAGGCCTTCAGCCCAGATTGGAAGCTGTTATCCAGGGAAAAATGAGAAAAGGGCCCTTGGCCCTGTTGGGGGCTGAGGATGCTCCCCTGACATGCGTAGGTCAGGCCTGCTGGAGCCAGGAGGACATTGGAGGGGGTGGAGAGGCCACAGCTGGGGCACCTGCATTGCAGGCCTGCAGGGGCCACTTAAGCCCCAGCGACTTGCCTGTGGGTTTAGGCACTGACAGAGCAGCCTGCAACTGCCCACCTCCTGACCAGCATGTCTCTAGCCCAGAGGCGGGAGCCTCCTTGCACCTTCCATGGCCTGAGGCTATAGGGGCAGGGCCTGGCTCGACCCCTCAGCAGAGTGGGGAGCAGCTCCCCTGCTTCTGGGAGGCTGATAAACTCATTAGTGCCCACGGCAGGAGCCCCGGGGGCCGGGCACTGACTCCCAGGCTGGCGTCCTCCCAGGCGGTCGTGGGCAGCTGTCGGCCTGGCGCCCTGCGGACTTGCCAGTGCAGCTGGGAACCTGCCAGGCTGCTGGCCCTGGCCAGCCAGGCTCCCCGCACCCCAGGCCTCAGGGTGCTGTCCCCTTGAAGCCCTCCCAGCAACCCTTAGGCAGGTGGGCAGCTGGGCTCTGGGTTGCTTCCACTCAGAGTGAAGGGCTGAGGTTGTGCCTGTGCATGTCATGAGAAACACAGCTGGGATCTGAACCCAGTATTGGCTGGCCACTAGAATCCTGCTCTTCAGAGTAGCCACATGGCCAATATCACGGACAGACAAGTCAGCTCCCCAGAAAGAAGCAACCTGCAGAACTCTTCCTGGGGTGCACGCATTTTGGTGCCTTCTGGCCTGTGCTGTACTGGACATTCTGGTGTCCGGTCAAAGGCTTGCAGGCATTGGTCACAGACACACACCCATCCCCCAGGCATGGGGATGGCTCCTTCTGGAGGGCAGATCAGAAGCAACCCTGGGAGCTGGGCTCAGCCAGGGCTTCCTGGGTCTCAGGCTTCTGTCCTGTTTCTCTGAGACCTGGGAACAGTGTCTCCTGCCCTGGAGGGATGGGGATGGAAGGAGATGGGGGGCATGCTTGACACACCTGAGTGAGACTTTGGAAAACCCTCTGGTGGGGGTACAGGATTTGGGGTGTCACTTGAAGCTCCAGGACTTCCAGAGACCCCACGCTCCCCTTCCTGTTCCCTCTGTGTTCCTAGTCCTGTGCTGTGGTTAGCAGGATTTGTACCCTACTCAAGGAGAGGGTGAAGGGGTCTGCCCTAGGGCTTCGACATTTGGGTTGTCCCGTGTTGGGAACAAAGGGCTTGTAGCATGGTGGGTCAGGGTCATTCATGGCTGCTCAGGGCAGCTCTGGCCTTGGCTTCCCTTCCATGGCTGGATCAAGGCAGTGGTTGCCCTTTGGGGCCTGTGAGCTGAGGCCCGAGGTATCCCTGGGAGCCAGAGAGCCCAAAGGTGCTGGGCCATTCATGGCTCCTGCCTATTTCTGTGTCTTCTTTTCATGGAGGGCCCTGAGATGGATGAGCCTCAGACCTCCAAACCCTGGCTCGGTGGGGCGAGAATCTGGCCTCCTCCCACTGACTTGAGAAGGGAGGGGGCTTCCTGGGCTGCGCAGTCTGGGGCCAACTCCTGGGCCCTCCTTCCAGCTCTGCCTGCCTGTGATCTCAGTTGCAGTTTTCCTTCTCTGTAAAACAGGAGCAAGCCCTTCCCCATAAGATGAAAGGAAGCCCTTCCCCCTAAGACAGGACAAGTCCTTCCCCCTAAGACGGGACAAGCCCTTCCTCCTAATATGGGACAAGTTCTTCCCCATAAGACCTGGCAAGCCTTCCCCATAAAACAGGAGGAATTCCTTTCCCATAAGACAGGACAAGCCCTTCTCCATAAAACAGGACAAGTCCTTACCCATTAAGACCTGACTAGTCCTTCTCCATAAGACAGGACAAGCCCTTCTTGTAAGACCAGAGGAAGTCCTTCCCCATAAGACAGGACACATCCTTTCCCATAAGACCTGACAAGCCCTTCCCCATAAGACGGGACAAGTCCTTCCCCTGGAAGGATGGAGGAGATCCAAGAGATAAAAGCAGACATTAAGGGCATTCTCAGGGGTCTCCCCGGCCTGTCCAGCTCATGTCCCTTCTCCTCGGGGCCTGAATCTCAGAAAGTTCTGCAGCTGCTTCTTTGGGCTGTTGAGAATGGATGGAAATGAGGAAGGAGATTGGGCAACATACCATGTTCGATAGTGATGACTGGGCTATCAGGCACCTGGAGCTGTGACCCACCCACGTGTGCATTGAGCACGGCCCTGTGCGGCTCAGCACAGTCCTGAGCAGACCCTCTCGCCAAGCTTATCCCTCTGAGTTGCACCCCCTCCCCATCTTTCGGGTTGAGGAAATTGAGGCAAGAGGTGGTGTAGGTAACTTCCCAAGGTCATACAGCTAGGATGCAATCCCAAGCCAGGTGTCTGATCAAAGGCGGCACTCAGTTTATGTGTGCCGGTCAGGGCTGTGTGTGTGGGCGACTGTCCAGGCTCCTCTGGGGATGGCAGACGGGCAAGAGCACTAGCCTACAGTGCAACAGGGAAGGTCCCCTTTGGCTCTGGGCCTCACAGTCGCCTTTGATGCAGTGGAGGTGGGATGGAGGAGGTTAGCCGAAGGCTCTGCAAGGAACCTCGTGGCTTCTCATTCCTGGGCTAGGAATGGTTGAAATTGCAGCATGAAGATGAGGGTAGACCACAGGAAGACCCTTGTCGACACAGAGGTATTTAGGGAGACCTGGGCTTTTCTCCTGAAGTCCTAGGGCAGTGGCTCGTCCCAGTTACTTAGGGAGGGTGAGGCCTTTTGCAGCCCTGGGTTTAGAAGAAGACCACTCCCAGCTGTTGCACCCTCAAACTCTCAGGAGCCCCTCTACCACAAGGCAGGCCCAGAACCCACTGGGCAGAACTGGGGATTCAGCCCCAGAGAAGCCCCCTGGGCATTCTGCAAGCCAGCCCCCAGCAGGCAAAAGGAAGGCAGGCCCACCTCCAGGACCAGGTCTGGGAGGATGGACGCTCAGTTTCTGGACAAGAAGGCTGCTTTGAAAGATGGCAGATTTGGTTCCATAAGAGGAGGAGGGGGGAGTTTGCAGAGCAGTTCAGTCGCTGGTGCACCAAGAACTTAGCAAGTCCTGTGCTTGAACGCGTGCTTAAATTAAAACGGGGGCATGCTGTGGGCCTGCAGGCGGCAGGAGGGGCCTGGGTCAGACCGCAGAGGGAAGTTTCCAGCTGCAGGTCGCCTCCCTGCGGGAAGGCTGTGTCTGTCCCAGGAGGTGAGCGGCAGGCACCGGGGTGACAGGCCTGGGGGAGGTGGACGTGGGGGATGGAGCGGGCCCAAGGTCACCAGATCCAGCGCCCTGGGCTGCGGAGCCGGAGAGCCCCGGAGCTCCTCGCCCCCTCCAAGTCCGCCCCTGCGCCCCCAGGCCACACCCGGCTCCACGTGCGCCCACGCGCCCCTCCC
>NW_007252972.1:804254-815543 GCF_000164805.1 Carlito syrichta | reverse complement strand
CTGCGCCCGGCAGCCACCCGTGGCCTGGCCGGCGGGTCCGTGCGCCTCTGGAGAGGGCGGGTGGGAGCCAAGCTGGTGGCAGTGTGGAGTTGGGGACGGCCTGGAGTAGCCGGGACCCTCGGGAAGTGGCTGATGGGTGGGTCCCATCTTCGCTCTCCTTCAAGGCCTGGGACCTTGGAGGAAGCAGGTCTTTGGGGAAGAGAGGCCAGTTGAGTTCTGAGCCCCCGGGGCTAGGGAGGGCATTGCCTGTGGAGCTGGGCATACTCCTTCTCTTGGTCGGCCGGGCCTGCCAGGGAGAGGGAGGAAGAAGGAGCTGCCACCTTCTTGGAGCCCTCCACCCACCCCAAAGGGAGCCCGGTCTGTGGGGGTGGCTGTGTCCCCAGGCAGGGGCCTTGGCCCAGGTCCACAGCAACCTCCCCCCCACCCCCCAGGCAGGGCTCAGTATCTCAGGGGCCTCTTTTTTGTTCCTGTGATTCTTGTGGGGGCCGCCAGTTTCTATGGCGACGGCATCTGGGGCCAGCCTGCTGGCTGGGGCCCAGCCTACTGGGGCTGGTGGGCTCTCTTGCTTCAGGGCCAACAGAGCTGCACCCCCGGTCCCAGGAAGGCCAGGGCCCCTTGCCAGGTCACTGGATCAGGTGGTCCTATGTCAGCCTACTGAGGAGGAAAGGGGCTTGAGGTCTTCTAGGACAGCAGTTATGGAGGACATGCTGGGGAGAGGGACTTGGCCTTCCTGGGTATTTGGGGGAAGCAAAGCTTACCCCTCATGGAACCTTAGGTTCGATGTGGAAGACAGCTCCAGGGCTGAGAACATTTCAGCCACCACCCCCCCCCCCACTTGGTTTTCTGGAAAGTGAGGAGGACAGGCAATGATGTCAGCTGGGGTCTCCCACTGTGCCGGAGACCTTATAGGCCATTGCTGTTAGACTCCTCGGTTGACAGGCAGGGAGACAGAGGCCCAGGGAGGGGACTTTGCTCAAGGTCTTAGGGTGAGTCTGGGCTGGACAGTGGTCTGTATCTTGACCCTGACCCCAGTGTACCACTCCTTAGGCAGGCCCCCCAGGCAAGACTGTTGGTGTTGCTGGTCCTGTGGGCAGTGCCGGGGCCATCCTGGAAGCCCTCTGGAAGAGGCGGCTGCCTATGTAGTTGGTCGTGGACATTAAAGAGGCAGTCTCTCACTGCATGGGCTTCCTGGGTCCCCTGGGAAGCTGGACCAAGCAGGACAGGGTCCAGCCTTGGGTCTCTGGGTGGCTGCTCTTCCTTTGGGTGTGGGAGGAGACCCCAGGGCAGGAGAGACCCCAAGTGGGATGTGTACCCCCTCTGCCCCTTCTCCCAGCCTAGTGTCAGGCTCCTATATCAGTGTGAGAATCTTGAAAGACGGGCTTGTTCTTTACACACTGTGACCCTGTGCCAGCCCTGTGCTAAGTCCCTCTGAGGCTCAGTTTCCTCACCTGTAAAAGGGAGGGAACTCTGCACTCCCCAGGGCTGGCTGTGCAGATGAACCAGGTGATATGGGGTGAATTCCTGCCACAGGGAAGTCCCTGGGATGGTAGCGTCGCAGTTGGTCACCAGACCTGGCTTGGAGAGCTGTTCTGAGGGGGCAGGTGGGTGTCTGGTGCTCATGGAACTCTGGGAGGGACAGGCTTTGGATACGAAGGGGACTTTCCAGGCAAGACCAACCTGTGCTCTGTGCCCTGTACTCTAGGGGATGAAGTGGGCTTCACTGTGGGGGGTGGGGGAGGCAACCAAGTGCAGCATCCTCGGGTTTCTTGGCAGGGGTCAGCTGCCGCCATCCGGGGACTTCTAGCCTCAGCCTGGCCCACCCATGTCAGTGTTCACAAGATGAAATGTGCCAGGCGTGCCAGGCACCTGGTTCCTGTATCCCAGACAGGGCAGCTGAGGCAGGGGCACAGGAGCTGCAGCATCCATAGAGCCACGCAATAGCTATGGGACCGAGGGCAGGCTGCTTGGTCTCTCTGAGCCTCAGTTTCCTCGTGTGTAGGATGGGACGGTAGTCGGCTCTGCCTGCTTCTGTGGCTCCCTTGAGGGCAGGTTGTATGTGGCTGGGTGTGAGCTCTGGGTGCTGGCACAGGCGTGAACTCAGAGAGGGAGTGCGAGGCCGGAGTCGGAGTGGGCGCGGCCTCCAGCAGGTGCTCACTGATGCCAGTGTTCCTCAGGGCCTCTCTCTCCTATGCTGCCTCGTGAGTGCTGACTCCAGCCAGGAGGGGCCAGGAGTGAGCGGGAGACTGCTGTGGTGATGCAGCCCATCATGGACTTGCTCCTTTGTACCCTGAGCTGACCCCTCGAGGGGCATGAGGCTTGATGTAGGCGGCAGGTGTGCACACAGACAGACCCTGGGCAGTCCATGCTGGAAGCAGGGAGGCTGGGGGTGGACTCTGGTAGCATAGCAACAACCTCCTTTCCTCCCCCTGTGGCCTGGGGAGAAGTGCACTAGGAGGAGGTTTGGAGTGGGGTCCTGAGGTGTGCACAGGAGTTCACCAGCCGAGCTTTGTGGGGAGGAGGAGCCGCCGTCCCAGGGAGGGTGAGAGAGACACAAAGCTGCCAGGAAAGTGGGAGACAGGCGTGGGACTCAGGGGGCAGGAGAGGCAGAGAGAGGAGAGACGGGAACTGCCAGCAAAGCCTGGGGCCGGGGGAGAGATTGTACTTTGTTCTGAGGGCGGTAGATTGGGGGAGGCTAGGAAGTGGGAGGAGGGGGCAGGAACTAGAAGCAGGAGCCAGTAGAGCAGACAGCCCAGCTGGCAGGTGGGAACGCGGCCAGAGGTGAGTTGAACTGGGGAGAGATGGTGCTGCCCGCCTCAGCCCAGCTGGGGAGATGGGCACATTGGGCATGGGGACTCAAGTCTGAGTGGGCAGAAGCCATGGGCACCCCTGGGTACAGAGTGGCCTCAAGGCACTGATGTCTAGCACTAGGGTCTGAGATGGTGGTAGAGATGGGTGCCATGGACATCCCAGCGACTGGGGTGGGGTGAGATCTGGGCAGGGGTGTGGAGTGAGGGGAGATGAGACCCAGGAGTCCCTTCGGAGCTGGGCCTGGAGCCAGAGTGTCAGTGCAGATGCCCGCTGTGCCACTGCGGGCCTGCGACTGCGGAAGGTTGAGTAACTGCTCTGAGTCACACCTGTGAGGGGGCCGATGACACCTGTCTCTGTCTGTGGTAGGGATTGCACTGGATGAGTATTTGTGGCACTTGATACAGTCTGGCATGTAGTAAACAGTCTGTAAAGAACAGTGGTTGTTGGTATTGCTTCTGTGTTGTGCCTCGAACTGGGCTAGTCCAGTTGCAACCAGGATCAGGGTGGAACATGTCCCCGGGGTCAGGGGTCAGGGTGTGATCAAGGTCAGGTCTGAGCATGTCCCCAGAATAAGGGATCAGGGTGTGATCAGGGTTAGGGTTCAGCATGTGGCCAGAATCGGTGCTCTGTGTGGGCCCAAGACCAAGCCTCAGAGAGTGACTAGGATCACAGCTCAGGATGTGACTGGGCTCAGGGCTCGGAATATGACCAGGATCAGGACTTAGAGTGTGACTGAGGTCAAAGCTCAGCATGTGACTTGGGTCAGGGTTTAGTGTGTGACTGGATTCAGGGACCAGGGTGCGATGGGAATCAAGGCTCAGGGTGTAACCTGGGTCAGGGTTCAGTGTATGATGGTGTTCATGGCTTATTCTGTGACTAGAATCAGGAATTAATTGTGTGGGCATTTGGGAGCCATAGATGGTACTGGATCAGGGATAGAATGAAGGTGGCACTGTGGGGTGCCCAGTACCCTGCAGAAGGTTAACAGCAGGTGATGGGGCAGAGAGCCAAGACCTGGTTCAGAGTGAACATTCACAGAGGGCCTTTGCAAGGTGATGACTCCTATGCTGACAGGAGAGCCAGCCATGGGAAGGTCAGGGGAAGTGCACTGGGCAGGGGGACCAGCATGTGCAAAGGCCCTGGGGTGGCAGTATGCATGGCACAGTGGCTGGTCTCCAGCAGGGGGCTGTCCTGGTTCCGCCTCCTCTCTGAGTTGGTGCTAGTCTCTTGCTCTTGAGGTCTCCAGTCCAGCCTTCCTAATGAAACCTGGATTTCTCTGACACCCCTGCCTCCCTGGGGCATCCTGTCCCCTCCTCACATCACCTGGAACCTGCTGAGCTAGGGCTGTCGGAAATGACTGATGAGCCAGGTGGAGAAGAGAAGGGATCAGGCAGGCAGGTGGGAGAGCTGGTGGCCTCACGGCTGCCAGGCCTAATGAGGGCAGACGGAGGCAGATGGCCACAGAGGTCTGGGCTACAGCCAGCATGGAGCAGGCGCGAGCCACTTACTCGGCTGCCCGTGACCTTCGTGGATGGCCGGCCATGGGCCAGCCCAGTGTCTTGGGGGCATTTGCTGGGGTCACCCTGCCTCCCACCCATCCTTCTCCTACTGGCCTCCTCCTAGCCCTGGGCCTCCAGTTCTTGGTTGGTGAAGTTACCAGGTGATAGGACTCAGATCTCAGAGGGCCACCATGATAAGGTCTGAGCTCCAGGCTGTGACATGCAAAAATGGTGCCTGAGCAGAGTGTCCTGTTGGGGACGGCAGTGCTATCTTTCCCTTGCCCTACCAGGGTGTGGTTTGGACTCTTGGGGTGAGCAAGGCTACCTGGCTCGTGGTCTGGGTCTCCAGCAGAGCCTGGAGGCCTGGAGTAGTCAGAGTGGGCTTCCTGGAGGCCATGGCAATGCTTCTATACACACAAAAAGGAGTCGCACCTCATTTAGAGGGGCACAGCTGGAGCAAAGGTGCCCAACAGTCACAAGGAGCTCAACTTGGTCCCAAGGCCATGAGGCAAGTGCTGGGTGTGTGCGTGGGCCTCAGGCACTGCATGTCTGTGTCTGTGTCAGGGGTGTGGCCTGCATCACGCTGAGGACGGAGCAACCTCAGGCCTCAGGTGGGCGACCTCAGGCCTCATCTTGACCTGGAGGGGAGGGGGCCGTGGGAGAGACATCAGGAAATGGAACTTAGAAGAGCTGGGGACAGGAGGAGATGGGGGGGTGGCCAGCCAGTGGGCCAGACCTTCACAGGGTAGGGGCTTAGATCCCACTGCCTAGAATGCAACAGTCACACTCCAGTTCTGGTTGGGGCAGTCACGGCCCAAGGCCTTGCAGACAAGCCGTCAGCAGGTGGTGGGGCCTCGTGGGTTGGAGCCACCCGGGGAAGGGAGAGGCTCACCCAGGAGCAGGGGAGGACAGGCTGACCCCAAGTGCTTGGGGCTTAGCCCAGGGAGGTGACAGTGAGGGCACATGGGGAACAGGGCCGGGACAGGTGGGGCCCTGAGGCTATCAGTGAGGTCAGGGGAGAGCTAGGCCTGGACCCAAGAGTCCTGGTCACAGCCCTGAGCTCACCACACTTCCGGAGTCCTGGGCTCTGTGTGTGGAGACCTAGAAGGTTTGTGTCTGCGCTGGACTCTCAGCTGTGCCCCCACGTACCACTGGCCACATGGTGACCTTGGCTGACCTTCTCCATTTTTCTGGATCCTGCCTTTCCCCCTTTAATTTATCTTGCCAGTAACATGAACTGAGTGTCCCTGAGGGGCCTGGCCCCAAGAGAGCTCATGGGCATGGAGGGTACTCAGCTGCAGGGACAGGCAGTCACCCCCAGCATGGGACCTGGACTGGATCGGGGTGACACCAGAGTGGCCTGGGAGGCAGCCTGGAGGAGGTGATGCTTCTGGTGCAGGGAAGGGCGGTCCAAGCCACAGGAGCAGCATGTGCATGATGGAGACTACAGGGCTGTGTGGGAAAAGCCATCATAAGCTTGGCTGTGGAGAAAGAGGGGGGCCCAGACTGGGGTGGGGGGCAGTGGTGCCAGGTGGGGTAGGCCCTAGGACTTAGGGGACTTGGGGTACCTGAGAGGGCAAGAAGGGCTACTCAGGGCTTTGGGGGCCAGTGGAGTGGGAGGTCCTCACCTCTATAGCATGCCAGGGCCAGCAGGGATCTAAGAGCTGCTCTGTAGTTGGCCAGACTTGGGGCAGGGGCAGGGGCAGGAAGGTGTCAGCTTTGGGCTGGAGAGTCCTTAGGAACCCCTCCTCCCCAGGCCTCGCAACCTGGGCCATCTCCCTGACTCTCTTGGGCCCCCTTCTGAGAGCCTGAGGCTGGGGACGGGGGTGTGCTGCAGGGCTCTTTCTCCTCCATTCCTTGGTTTTCTTTGCACTCTGGACTCAGTAGGGCTTCCGTTCGCCCCTCTGCAAACATGCAGTGTCCTCAGGCTGGGGGAGCAGTGCAGGTCACCACACAGACCACAGGCTGTGCGGTCGCACAGGGTGAACACATGCATGTAGAAGCAGGGACCAGCCTGGCCTGCTCAGGGCTGTGCCAGGCTTCATAGCAGGAAGTGATAGGGTCTGTCACTGGCTCAGGCCCCTCCAAGCAGAGGACAGGATTGGAGTGGGTAAGAGGCACAGACATATGAAGGTGGGGAAGTACATTCCGGGCGGGGAACTACAGGTGCAAAAGCCCTGAGGTGGGAACAAGGAGGCAGCTCACTGGTCTTGTCAGGCGAGAGGGGCTGGCGGGTGGGCAGGGCCAACCCAGTGGCCTTCGCAGAGCCAGGTAGAGCATTCAGATGAAGCCTAGGGCATGAGAAGTCAGGGAGGACTCTGAGCAGGGGGTGACCTCCAGTGGCATTTTATAAAACCCTCTGGCTGCAGTTGGACAGGAGCTTGATGGGGGTAAGCTAGAGGTGGGAGCCCTGGGAGCCTGTGACTGGCGGCCAGGCCTGGAGGGTGCAGAGGACAGAGGGAGAGAAGGGAGAGGTAGGACTTTGGTGCTGGCGAGTTGGTGATGTGTCAGGTCTGTGGGGGCGGGTGGGGAGTGGAGTTTCAGGTGCCAGTTGGATGATCAGCAGATGCTGGGGTGCTGTGGAGCATCTCAGATGGGGATGGGCCGAAGCAGTGTCTGCTCCCCCCCCACTAGTGTCTCAGAGTCTGGGGCCTGAGGGGACTGTCCCTAGGGCAGGTGATGGCCTGCTGCCTCCTGGTGCTTCCCTGGAATTGGTGGGGGTCTATGATGTGATGGAGACGAAGGGTTTATCATCAGGCTTGGCACATGATTATACTCCGGAGGCAGGGTCTGAAGCCCTGTCCTCACAGGGGACAGCCCAGGAAAGAAGGTTCTGGGGAGCTTTGGTGTGTTAGTGAAAGGTGGGGGATGGGGAGGGTGAGGAGGTGCCTGAGGTGGGGGGAACTTTCACTGGGAAGAGGAGCCTTGGGGGCTGCACAGAGTGACCTTGGGCTGCCCCCACATGGCGGGCTTCCGTCTGCTGGGCTGCAGAGCTGGCGTGCTGGGTCCTACTCCCAGGCCACTGTGGTCTCATTCCCCATGGTCTCTCCCTTACCCACAGAACATGGAGAAGGCGACCCTGCCATCTGTGACGCTCATCGTGGGCTGCGGCGTGTCCTCCCTCACCCTGCTCATGCTGGTTATCATCTACGTGTCCGTGTGGAGGTAGGTGCTGCCCCTGAGCCCTGGGTGGGGAAAAGGTCTTGGTACCCACATCTCAGCACCTCCTTCCTGGAGTCCCCGGGTGGGGCCCTGGGCGCTGCTCCCTTTTTCTTCTCACCTCTTCAGCCACCTCCCTCTCTGCCACCAACCTAGCCCTGCACTGTCTCCACAGCCTTGCCCCAGGTCCCCAACAACCTCTTCACACACTTGAGCTGTGCCCACACTGAGCAAGTGCAGACGGGAGGGTCCCAGATCCTGCTGTCCCCTGAATACATTCCCTGGAGATGCCAGTCCTGAGCCCACTCTCTAACGGGGCACATCCCCGCAGCCGCCTGGCTTCCCTGTCTGTCCTTACACCTGCACTAGCAAGGCCACAGCCTTCCCCAGGGCCCAGAGCTGGCTCTCTTACCCCAAACTCCCTTCCTCCGAGAAGGCCGAGGGGGCTTGGCACTGGACCTCTGTAGCCATTGCAGGTGCTGCCTGTCCCAACTGTAGGTCTGTGGGTTTTTGGAGCCCCACACTGGGGCCCGGGCAGGTATGAGGGAGATGTGTGTGATGAACACTCATGTCTGAGCCTAACGAACCTGAGTGAGTGTGGTGCGCTGGCTCCGTATGAGCATCCAGGCCCGGGTGGCTTCAGACGTATGAGTTCTCACCTATGGGCATGCATGTGACTGCAGGCGTGTGCCCGTCAAGCAGGTTCCATCTCCCCCACTACCTTCTTCCAGCCCCATTGAGTAGAAGTGTGGAATAGAAAGTGTGAACTCAAGGTCACTGCCCAGGCAGCTGCCCATGGGTCCGAGTCAGGCCTCCCGGCATGTCCAGAGGGCATACAGCCGCTGTGCCTGGCTATTCCGGCTCTGCAGGCAGCACGATGTCAGCCAATAATCGGAACTGACTGCCTGGCTGCTGCCCAAGGTCGGGCAACAAGAGGTCGATGTGGCTGGTGGGGGCGGGGTGGCCAGTGACTGGGTAGTGGTTAGCAGCAGGCCTCGCCACTGTCCCGCCTGAGGAGGGAGCATCCAGCGTTCCTCCCGCTGGGCTCCTCGGAGTCCATGACTGTTTCCTCCCAGGGGACCAGGCCTCCCTGGAGCCTCCGTTTCCTAAAACATCTGGGGATTGGGGCTCGGGGGCTCTGAAGTCCAGTTCTGGTGTGTCTGCAGTTTTCAAAGCACCTGCCTTGCTGAACTCTGCTGGCCATCACTGCAGCCCTACAAGCTGCAGGCAGGGACCGCTCCGATGGCCCCCATGGGGAAGTGGGGACCCAGAGAGAGATGATGACTTGCCCAAGGCTATGCAGCACTTTGGGGCCATGTCATAGCCACTGAGGCTCAGCTCTGTACCCCCTGCCCTCCACCTGGATGGATCTCAGTCCCCAAGGGCTGATGGTGATGGTGATGGTGGTGATGGTGGTGGTGATGTTGGTGGTGATGGTGATAATGGTGGTGGTAGTGAGGATAGCGGTGGTGGTGATGGTGGTGGTGATAGTAATGGTGGTGATTATCAGTATAGTGGTGAGGGTGATGGTGAGATGATGGTAGTGGTAATGATAATGGCTATTAGTGTGATGGCGGTGATGGTGATGATGGTGAGCTGGTGGTGGTAATAGTGGTTGTACGATTTCAGCCTCAGCTGGTGCTACCTCAGGACGAGGGAGCAGCACCCAAGATGAATAGATAGTGTCAGTGGTAGTGATGATGATGGTGGTGGTGGTGGTGGGGGCAGTGACTGCAGGAAGAGGGTGGGGCCCTGGTCTGGGTGCAGACCACAGAAGGTAGTCGTATGCAGATGAGGCCGTCTTGGGTGCCGCCCTCAGGCCCCTGCCCTCTCCCGCAGGTACATCCGCTCAGAACGGTCTGTCATCCTCATCAACTTCTGCCTGTCCATCATCTCCTCCAACGCCCTCATCCTCATTGGGCAGACTCAGACCCGCAACAAGGTAGGTGGCTCTCTGTGCTGCCGTGCATTCCTGGCATCCTCAGGTAGAGTGAGGTGGACCCCCAGCAGGGGCCTGGGCTGTGGGATCCCTGGGAGGCTCAGGCAGGAGGTGGGCAGGAGGAGGCTGCCCCCTGCATGGAGTTCCTCCTTGGCTGCAGCAGCCCACCAGGGGCTGATCACCTGGCCGAGAAGGGCAGTCTGCGTTCCAGAGTCTCAGCTGGACTGGCCCTTGGAGATCAGCCCGCTCAAGTCCCTCCCGGCCCCCATGGAGAGTGGCATCGGTTGTACGTTTTCAGCCTCAGCTGGCGCTACCTCAGGACGAGGGAGCAGCACCCAAGATTGACTGAGTTCTGAAGCCATTCTCTCTCCCCGCTTACCCGGCCCTGGCCAGCCTTGAATCTGGCAGCTCCTGAACAGATAGGCTTGAGCTGGGGCTTTTGAGTGGGCTCTGGGGCCAACATTTGGAAGACGAGGAGGGCGGGGTGTCTATTCCTGGCAGTTTGTGGGCAGGGTTACATAAGCACCCACCTGGGGACCTTAGACACTCAACAGCCCGACTCAGGCCTGCCAACCAGGGGACCTCTCAGTGACTCCTGCCTGAGGATCTGGCCTGGTCCAGGCACTGCGTGCTGTGCCTCGGAGTGGGCGTGGGGCTGGTGAGCACCTGCCCAGCGCCCTTGCCCTCCTGCCCTGCCCAGGTGGTGTGCACCCTGGTGGCTGCCTTCCTGCACTTCTTCTTCCTCTCCTCCTTCTGCTGGGTGCTCACCGAGGCCTGGCAGTCCTACATGGCTGTGACGGGCCGCCTCCGGAACCGACTCATCCGCAAGCGCTTCCTCTGCCTGGGCTGGGGTAAGTGGTGGCCAGGGCCAGGCAGGCCACCTCCCTGGGCCTCCTGGATACCTTTCCTCCTGGCCCCCGCTGCTTATTCCTACCCCTTGCCACCCCTCCCTTGCCCCTCCCCTGGATACCCCTGGGGCTCTGTTGCCCCTCGGGTGGGCCTCTCCATTTGGGGCCTTCATACCCCCATGGGGTTGCCAGGCAAGACACTGGACACCCAGTTAATTTGGCTTTCAAATAACACATGCACATTTAGCATAAGTATGCCCCACGAAATATTTGGGAGACACTTAACACTTAAAGCTGATGCCTTGTTTGTCTGAATTTGGATGTGCTGGCATCGTACGTGTCCTCTGCTCACCTGGCAGCCCCACACCCAGCCCTGTGGACCCTCATCTTGTCCACCTCCTTTGCCCCTTCATTTTCAGCCTCACCCTGTGTTTGGGGACTTCAGAGGTGCCTTCCTGGTCCTAGTCCCATCTGTGAAGGATGGGAGGAGGTGGCCAGGGGCTTGGGTAGGGACCAACATTCTTTCTTCTGCTCCTTCTCCAGGGCTCCCTGCGCTGGTTGTGGCCATTTCAGTGGGGTTCACCAAGGCCAAAGGGTACAGCACCATGAACTAGTGAGTTGGGACAGTGGGGGTATGGTGGATGCCCACATGCCACCCAGAGCTTTCCCCCGCCCTGGAAGGTGAGGGCTGGCCATGCCCTCCCCTGTCTGGCAGTCACAGAGGCTCAGGGAGGGGGACCCCAGGGGCTGGAGGCTGAGCCCCTTAGACAGCCCCTTTCTTCTGATCAGCAAGCCCACCCTGGCAGTGGGCAGTGGGATTGAAAGAAATGGGGCCGGGCTCAGTGGCTCAGCCTGTAATCCCACGCCTTTGGGAGGCTGAGATGAGTGGATTGCATGAGCCCGCGAGTTCGAGACCCAACTGGGCAACTTGGTGAGGCCTCATCTCCACAATAAATAAAAAAAAATTAGCCAGGCATGGTAGCGCGTGCCTGTAGTTCCAGCTACTTGGAAGGCTGAGGCAGAAAGATCGCCGGAG
>NW_007252972.1:791779-804234 GCF_000164805.1 Carlito syrichta | reverse complement strand
GAAGCGGCTACTGCACTCCAGTCTGGGTGACAGAGTGAGACTCCAACTCAAAAAAGAAAGAAAGAAAGAAAGAAATGGGGCTTGGGGTCATCAGAGCCTCCACTTCTTTGTCAGTTGGCCTTGGATAGATCTAGTAGCCTCTCTGAGCCTCAGTTTCCCCATTTGTTCTGTGGAGAGCCCCCGTCTGCACAGAGCTGGTGAAAGGGAAGACATTTGTGGATATAACAGCTCTGGGCACAGTGGGTGTAACCCACAGGGGCCCATGGGAGGCAGGGCAGGTGGTAGGTGCTCATATCACAGATGAGGTCACTGAGACACTGAAGGGTCAGCTGGGCCAGGTCCTGGGGGCCTTGAATGCCAAGCCGGGAAGCTTGAGGTTATTCTAGAGGCAATTTGTGTTCCCAAAGTTGGGAAAGAAGATCTGAGACTCAGGATAGGGTAGGAGAATCAGGGAGGGAGAGGAGAACTAAGGGGGCTGTGTCGACAAAGAGGGCAACATAGAGGAGGGGACACCCAGCTTGCCGGATCAGGAGGGTATAGGGTTCTAATGGGGGAAGAGGAGGGTTTTTTTTGACATTCCAGCAAGGGGTGGACTACTCAGGGAAGAGGGAATGGTCCTCACTGGTTTTGAGGTGCCTGTGGGCCAGATGTGGAGCATAGTCAGTGCCCGAGTTGAGTGGGTTGGGACCCAGCTCGGCATTCTGGCATCATGTCAAGAGGGTGGATCTGCCAGGGACCCCAAGAGAAGAGCCAGGAAGGGCCTAAACCTGGGGGAAGGAGAGTTGAGGATGGTCAGATCATCTTTGTCACTGTGCAAGCCTGGTCCTCCTGCCGTGTAGCTCTAAGCAGGTGTGTCCCCCACTCTGGGCCTGTCCCTGTCTATAAAATGGGGGTGCCAGTGGCCACTTGGGGGCTTCTGAGGGCTCTAAAGCTAAAGAAAGTGTGTGAAGTGCCTTGCATACAGCAGGTGTTTAATAAGTGCTGGTTTCCTTCTGCTGCTTTCCACTTGCTCATCTCCTTCCCTCCTGAGAAGCTGGCAGCGCCACTCTCTGTGCAGGGGCGGCGCTGACGGCCTGTCTCCTCCCCAGCTGCTGGCTTTCCCTGGAGGGGGGACTGCTGTACGCCTTCGTGGGACCAGCTGCTGCTGTCGTGCTGGTACTGACCTGCCCGGGTCCCGCGCCTTGTGTCCCAGGCTGGGTCCCTTGCCTCCCTGAGCCTCGGCGCTCTCTCCTGCTCCTGGGCTGGGCTTTGGTTCAGACCTGCTGCTCCTTGGGCATGGCCCTGACCACTAGGGTGCAGGTGATATCACAGCCCCACTCTGGCCTACCCTTAGGGTGTTCGAGTGCAGCGGCTGGACTGGGGTAGTGACCTTTCACATCTATGAGAATCCACTCGCCTGATTATTGGGCACTTACTGTGTACTTGTCAGATCTATGCAAGTTTAGTGAGTGTCGGGTGGAGAGGGATAGGGACAGAGAGACAGATGTGTGCAGGCTGGACCTGGGCCATGAGTGTCCGGCCCCAGAGCCATCAGAGCCCGAGACTGGTGGCCAGTGAGGACCTTCCCTTTCTCAGACCTTGGACTTTCCTTCCTGCCATTCTCCCGCATGTGTGTGGTGAGGAAGGCGAGGCTGTGGCTGATGGCACCCAGGGTTACTGTCCCCAAGTCACAGATGAGCTGGTGCAGCCTGGGGGACTTGCCTGAGATTAGTGAGGTGGCTGGCTTCCGCCCATCCAGTTCTGAGTCCAGCTTGGCCAGCTCCTGCCACCGATCAGGTGGAGTGTCTGGATTTCAGACCCGCCCTCGCCTCCCCTCCCCCTCCTGCCCACGAGAGGGCATCCACGTCCACAGATTCCTGCTGCCCCAAGCGCCTGTCTCTGCAGGGCCACACCCCTTCTAGTGGGGGTTGAGGGAAGCTGGCTCTGCAGGGGATGGGTTGGGGGAGGCTGAGATGGCAGAGGGAGGCAGTTGGGCAGCATCCCTGGGCAGCCCAGACCCCTCCCTGCTGTCCTGGCTGCGGAATCCCAGCTCCTTTATTCCTGAAGGCAATGTCTGTCAATGCCTCAGGTGCCGTTTTACCCTCAGGCACCTGGGGATTGGAGAAAGGGGACAGAAGGAAGTGGAAGCCCCATCCCTGCACATTCTTCCCCAGGACACCTCAAGAGGGCAGAGGCTGATCCTGAACTGCTGAGGTCCCTTAGCCCTCCTGTGCTTGGGGCTTTGAGGGCACAGATCGAGCAGAACCTGCTGCAGGCAGGGTGCCCATTACTGGAGCCCATTCTCCCCGCTGCCCCAGCCATGTCAGAACACGAGGCTGCCCGGGAAAGACTCTTCCACCCACCAGGCCAGCTGAGCCTCCCGTTGGGAACTCTCCATTCCAGCAGCCCTGGAAAAAGGGGCCCTGGGTGTGGAGTCATGAACTCCTGAGCTGTAGGACTGCAGGGTGGGCACCTGGGCCTCTGATCATGGGGTCCCTGGATTATCAGGGTCCCCTAACCTTCAGCTGCAGGAACATGGGCCTGAGGAGTTCAGGTCTTGTGCCTCTGGATCCCAGAAGCTGCCTTCTGTAAGGTGGGGGGCCTCCCAGCGACCCTCTGGGAATGGGGGGCAGGGTGAGGTGTGTACCATCGACCCATATACATGTGGGCAGCCCCAGCCCCCACATCCCCGCCTCTCTTTCCACAGGTGAACATGGTGATTGGGATCCTGGTGTTCAACAAGCTCGTGTCCAAAGATGGTATCACGGACAAGAAGCTGAAGGAGCGGGCAGGGTAGGACCCAGGGCTGCACAGCTTCTCATTCACCTGGAATCAAGGAGACCCAGAGCCCGCCCACCCTAGAGCCCCGGGGGATGGAGGATGCTCCATCACTCAATCCAAGAGTGCAGGGCTGGGGACCCTGGAGCAGGGGGGGAAACTGAAGCACAGTTTCTCTATCTCACCTGTGACAGGGTGGGGCCCTGTAAAGTTCTCAGCAGTTAAATCGATGGATCAGCGAGACCCCGCCTCTGTCAGGGTCACAGGGTAGTTGGAGACACCCTGAGGCCTGAGGCTGGGCGCTTGAGATCCCTGGCCTCCCAATCCCCCACCACAAGGTTTGCTGTGTGACCCCGAGGGAAGATGTCACCCGTCTGTGTAGTTGACTTGCAGTCTTTATGGGGCCTCTATCCTGAGGGGACAGTTCAGGGGACAAGTGGGATAGATGTTCCTCCCACCTGGGAAAACTAGGCATTAGAGATGGCATTAGAGCACTGCCCGTGGACTGGTATAGACACAGGGAGGAGTCACTGGGACGTGTTGCCACTCCACCTTTCGGGGATGGTGGAGGTCGGGGAGCTGACCAAGGCGGACAAGTCCCTCTTCGTCCTACCCCGCCTTCCGAGCCCCCTCACTTCATCTCTGCCTGTTGCTCTGTCTGTGTCCTTGGGCCCTGGCTGGTGTCTGCGTGGGGATATCCCCAGCCCCACCTCCCCTCTGTGCCCGTCTTGCTTGGTGCTCAGTCTCTCTCTGTCTCTGTTTCTTTCTCTCTCTTTCTCTCTTTCTGTCTCTGTCTCTATATCTCTTCCTGACTCCTCCTACTCTCCCCAGTGAACAGAAGCTTCAGGACCCCTTCCCTTTGGGTGCCTGGTGGGTTCTGGTCTTGGTTAGAAACCAGCCAAGCTGGCCTGTATGACCTCTGATGCTGAGTGCCTGCAGTGGCTAGGAGCCTAGCCTTGGGTCCTGTCACCTGGGTTTGAGGCCTAGGTCCGGGTCCTGACTCCTGGGGCCCTGTCTCCTGGTCTGTGAAGTGGAGACTGGAGCAGGCTTCTCTGAGGCCTCACCCTGCCTGTCTCCAGAACACACTGTTGCACACATGCTCCTGAGACAGTAGGTCTTACCCAGAGGAGGTGCCCAGGACTGCACGTTTGGAGTCTGAGTACTGCAGACTGTCTACAGCCACCTAATAGTAAAAGCAGCAATCATCTCGAGTGCTTACCCCGTACCAATCTGTTTTGTTTGCTTCTTAGAATAGCCATTTAGGCAGGTTCTGTTATTATATTTCCATCTTATAGCTGAGTAAACTGAGGCTTAGGAAGGGTGAGTCACTGGTGGAGCTGGAATTGGAGCCCAGTCAGGCAGGTCCTAGAGTCCAGCCATGGGTATCCTGTGTGCTGCCTGCCTTACCCCTGTGGATGCAGCAGATGCCAGCCCAGCAGAGCTGGGTACACACAGCTCAGCAGTGCACCCAGACTCGCTCATGTAGTGTGTGCAGTCCACACTGCCCATGTGGACAGGGAGGCGTCTGGCACACTGGCCTGTACATGCACACCCACACCCGCGGGCATGCCCCTGCCTATGAGGGCCTGCAGAAAGCCCCTGACCAGATCAGCTCCCTTGTCAGGTACACAGGAGGAGGCAGCGATGGCCTCCTTCCAGGGAGTTTGGTACTTGGTGCAAGTGGGTGGCAAAGGGCTGACCCTCAGCTGGGCATGGCACGTGGACACCTGTATAGTCGCCCTCCACACCCAGCCACTACAGCCTGCAGCCCTGCCCTCCACAGCACCCGTGGGCCCAGGCTCAGGCTCATTAGGTGGACAAGAGCCCTCAGGACTGCCCCGTGGGGGGCCCCAGGCCGGACTCCTGTCAGTCGGTTTGCTTTATTTTCCCCCTTGGCTTCCGCGAGAACAGAGTGCTTGCTTTTGTTTCAGCCTTTTAATTTCACTTGCAGTCAGCTGCCCCAGCCCCCCCCCAGGGGCGCCCTCAAGTGTGCCGAGTGTGGAGTCCTCTCTGCCGCCGATGCCACCTCCGACGCCACCAGTAATGCCATGTTAGTGCCTCCGCTGCCACCTCCCGCCTCGGCCCGTCTGCAGGGTTCTACTCTCTTCCGAGTCACCTTTTGTTTGTTTTGTGTTTTTCTTCCATTTCTGCTGTCCACTCTGGGTTTCCTAGGCCGCCCCCTCCCCCAGCTCTGCCCTTCTGTCCTCTAGGCAGGGCCACGGGCCTGGCAGCACAGGACACAAGCAGGCAGCAGGGAGTGGGGCGGGCCTCGAGCAGGTTGTGGCCATGGCAGGGCCAGGCTATGGCTGGGAAGGGGCTGTCCTGTCCCTCCTGGACCCTGATGTGGGGCCGGGTTGTGTGCTAGAGGTTTGCTGGTTCTGGAGTCGCCCCCCTCCTCCATGCCACTGGCACGGAGCCAGACGACAGACGCCGGGGAGGAGTCTCTGCACCTGAGGCTCCCCTGCAGCTCTGTAGTAGGATGAGGGGACAGCTCTGGCCTGCCTGACGGGAAGCCTTCTTCCTCTATGGGTGGTGTGTGCACACAAGCTTGCGCAAGTACTTGTGAGAGAGACCGGTCTTTTGCGTGCAAGGGTATATATGTATATCTATGCATGTGTGAGAATGTGACTGTGTGTGCAAGTGTGTGTGTGTTCAAGTATGTACATGTGTGAGTGTGCATGTGCATGAATATGATCAGGAGTGAGTGTGCGTACATGTATGTGCATGAATGTGGGTATGAGTGTTTGTGTGAATGTCTTGAGTGTGTCTGTGTGTGGGTACTGGATGTGTGCATGTGTGTGTAAGAGAGTATGTCCAGGTTGTGCAGGCGCATGCATTTGAGTGTGCATTTGAGAGTGGGATCAGATGTGTACCTGAGAGGTCACAGGTGTACATGTGTGTGACCAGGTGTGTGCCTGAGCCGTGTGCCCATGGGTGCGTGTTTGTGTGTGTGTGGCTGGTGTGCACCTCGGTATGTGCAAGTGTGTGAGTGTGTACATGTATGTGAGCATTATGTAAGCATGTGGGAGGGAGCATGTTTACATGTGAGTGTGGGAGCACATGTGTGTGAAAGAGTGAGGTGCAGAATGGCTGAGGGAACAAGGATGGGCTCAGGGGTGGCAGCCGCCATGGCTGTGACCAGGGCAGGGCCTTGAGGGTTTGGGTGGGACCAGTTGACCTAGAGGGTCTGTGCTCCCAGCCCGAGAGGTCATCTTGTCCATGTCCTGCTTCCCTCACACACACCTCCAACCCTCCTGCACTTGCTTCCTGGGGCCCAGGGCTCCTCTGGGGCCCAGGGTCTTAGGAACCGTGGGAGAGGGGCACTAGACTGCAGAACTGTGTAACCTAACACAGACACAGGCTCAGGGCCAGGGAATGGCCTGGGTGGGTGGGCCGAGCCAGGAGTGTGGGCTTGCATCTGGTTAGGTCACACAGTTCCTTGTGCTGGGATCTACACTAGCCCCTGAATCCCCAGGGAGTGACCCATTCTCTGGGGTTAGCATTGCCCTTTCTTTTTCTTAGTATCAATTTTTGTGGATGGGGGCTACAACCAGGCAGGGGGGCATGGGAGTTAGCAAGCCCCCTAAGGAGTACACTTGTAGTTCTGTCATCAAGGAGTGGGGCCAGAGGGGAGTTACCTGCGAAGTCATGCAGCAGGCCAGAGGCCGTGGCCCTCCCTGCCTATACCTGAGTCTTTTCCTTCTGTGCCAGAGCCATCTGATACCCCAAGGGGAGGTGCAGCTCTGGGGTACCCCCCCTCTTCCTCCCTCGCTCCTGTACCACCCTCTGCAGAAGTGTTTCAGAAGCTGCAGAGGCTGGGCCAATTTACTGGTCCTCAACTCCGGGCCATCTGCCAGCTTCAGAAGGATTGGGCTGTAAATGCAAGCCTGGAGGCCCAGCCCCCCGCTGCCAGGGAGGCAGCGGAAGGAGGACTTATAGCTCCTGAGAAGTCTTCATGGGTGGAGAGGCTCTGAGCCTCCTCCCTCAGCACTTAGGTGAGGAGAGAGTCCAGGGTCGCAGCTCAAAGAACATCTGCCTTGAAAGGGAGGAGAGAGATTATCCAGCACCAACACCATGAGGGTCCCACTCAAAGTGTCAGTGAGTCATTCCCCATAACTGTATAAATATTTATGGAGGGCCTGCTTGTCTCAGGCTCTGTGCCAAATGCAGGGAAACATCAGTGAGTACACAGACCGGAGGCCTGCCCACCACCACAGTCCGGAGGGGAGTTGCCCTGTCTTTGGGTCAAGGAAGGCTTCCCTGGCCCCCCACTCGTCAGCACTGAGGGGTGGGTCGGGCAGAGGCAGGCTCTCCAGGACTGGCAGAAGGACTCAGGAGACACCAGTTGTCCATGGCAGAGGGAAGTCCTGCAAGGTCACTAGAGCCCATGCAGTGCCTGGAGCAGGAGGGGTGGGTCCTCAGGGTATCTCCAGGCTTCAGCCTGAACCAGAGTGTGGGTGGCCAGGGTAGCTGTCCCCTGAGACCTGGGAGGTGCTGGCTAGGACAGGACCAGGAGATTCATCCTGGGCACTCCTGTGAGGACAGGTGGCTGGTGTCTCAGGCTATGGGCCTACATACGTCCGAGCCTCCTGTAGGTGGTAACAGCCGAGTCTGAGGCAGGCAGCTTCCCTGGGACAGTGTTGCTGGAGAAAACGGGGTCCTGAAGGAGAGTCACGGAGGCAGGTGTGTCCAGAGATAAGGAAAAGGATGGAGGTGCCCCTCATGGCTGGATCCCAAAGGTCCTTCACACTAGAAATGGGAGTAGCATGGGTGGCCTAACCAGGCAGGAGAGGGCTGAGCAGCAGACTGTGCCATTTGGGGGCAGCTAATGCCCTCTGGGATCCCTGCCAAGCTTGCTGGTTTTGGGGGTCCTTATCCTGGCTGGACCCAGGTCTCTCAGCCTCTATCCCACAAGCCCTGCTGCCCCAGCTCCTACCTGATGCCCAACCCCACACCCTGCTCCTCCCCAACTCCATGGTCCTCCTGCCCTGCCACCTCCTGCCTTCAGGGCCACCTCATGTGGGAAGAGGAGAGCAGGTGACCCTGACACCAGCCCCCACCCCGGAGGTAATGACAGTCCGGCATCCCTTGGAGCCCCTTGTGGGCAGGCTCAGGTCCGAAGGTGGGGGTGCAGAACCACAGCGGCTCCTGGGAGTCATGACAGTACCAAGGACAGGATGAGGGCACATCTCCTGTCCCGAGCATCTACTGGCACCAGTCGCCCTGCTGGTGCTGTGTCTTTGTCCACAGGGCCATGAAGCAGCTTGGTGCTCTCTATAAGGATGGGGCAGGCTCAGAGGCACGTGTGGCCGAGGGGCTATGGGGAAGGGCCAGGTCTGCACTGCTCCTGGTGAGGCTGGGCTGCAGGGGCAGGAGCAAGGCCTGCTGAGGGCTCCTGGAGGACCCCCTGGGAGAGGCGGCAGCCTTGAACAGCAGAGGACAAGCCCACAGGCAGGCGTCTGGTGGATCTCAGGAGGGACAGGCGAAGCAGGCCTGCCAAGAGAAGGAAGCACCTATCGGTCTGTCTGTTGCTATCTGTCTTTGTCTCTCCTCTGACCCTCCCCTGCTGGCCTTGTCCGTCTGTCCGTCCTCTGTCTTGTCCCTTCAAGGCTTCTCTTTCCTCCTGGTCTCTGAGTTCTGGGGCTCTGGCCTCGCCAAATGCCCCTTTTTCATGGCCTTCTCATGCTGCCCCTTGCCTGGAGCCTGTGAGCTGAGGGCTCTGGACATTGGGGCCAGCAGAGGCCTCCTCTCCCCATCCAATCCGGACACCCCTTCCCTTCAGCTCACCTCTCCATCCCCTGTCGCCTCCTGGACAATCAGGAGACTGGGTCTCTCCCAAGGAGCACCTCCCACTTGCCCGGTCGATCAGGCTCCTCGGGACCTCCCTTCTGAGTCCCTAGGTCCCTTGGGAGCCCTGGGCTTAGTGCGAGCGAGGTGCTGGGACCGCAGTGTTGACGGAGAGCCTCTCTCCAGTCTGGGGGGTCTCAAGAGAGGGGAGGGCAGAGTGTGGGGAAAGGATGGACGGGAGCTGGGGGAGGAGAGAAATGGGAGACACAGCCTGGGGAAGGGACCCAAGGGAAACACACCCCAGAAAGGATGAGTGGCTTGGCCCCCGCCCCCAGGGACAGAGGTGAAGGCTCGGGGGCTGGGTCCCCACCAAAGCCTCAGGCCATGGCGTCCCCTCCCCTGGGGTCATGGGTGGGGGGGCGGGGCAGCGCTGACGCCCTCCATCCCCAGGGCCTCCCTGTGGAGCTCCTGCGTGGTGCTGCCGCTGCTGGCGCTGACCTGGATGTCGGCCGTGCTCGCCGTCACCGACCGCCGCTCCGCCCTCTTCCAGATCCTCTTCGCTGTCTTCGACTCGCTGGAGGGCTTCGTCATCGTGATGGTGCACTGCATCCTCCGGAGAGAGGTGCGTCATGGCAGGTCCTCACGGAGGCTCTCCTTCAGCTACCTGCTCCCATGGGGTCCTCGGGGCTGCTGTGTGGCCAACAGTCCTTCCCCGAGGCTCTCAGCAGGAAGATTCTGGGGAGGCACAGCGTCCGCGGCCCCCAACGTTTCTGTAGGCTATGCCAGTCCTGGCAGGGTGGGAATTTCCACATTTACTTCATGAGTGTGTTTGGTTGGACTTGTGTCCATCACGCAACCAGGGCTGCTGGGAACCGCTCGCTTGGTATAACAACTTCTTCCTAGGATATCCTGTGGACCCAAGCTGGCTTGGCAGGGTGAGGAGACAGGCACACAGGATTCCCGTTCTCATGGAGCTGTGGGAATGCGGGAGCCAGTACCATATATAGACAGCTTTCAGGACAGCTGAGACTCCTCCTTCTGACATTTCCTGGGCTTTCCCAGAAGGTGTCACTAGAAGCTTTTCTCCAAACTGCAACCTAGCTACCACCTGGCTGTTGACAGTGATGAGGGTGATGTGTCCTGATCTTCCAGAAGTGGAAATGTGGGAAAACATGCATATGGATGTTGATGGACTGACACCTGCCTCTAGATCAGAGCCAGGCTGTGGCTGAAGGCCCAGGAGTGGAGTGGATTACTTCCGTTTCTCTTGAAAGCTAGAAAGATGGCAGAGGGACTCTTGAAAAGCCACAGGTTTGAAAGGATGAAGGGTGAGACAGCAACAGAGCTGGTGGGTGGGAAAGCAGGATGGGAAGGTGATCTCAGCTGACAACCCAGGCTGTAGCCAGCAGGAGCCATGGAAGCAGGACTTCCCCACCCCCTGCTCCAAGACCCCTGGACGCCTAAGGAAAGGTCAGAAGCTGGAGGACTGGTGTTCTACCCTCTTAAGTAGCAGTTCCCATCCCATCCTGGACTGGCAGGACTGCCCGGCCTGGGGCCTCACTGTCCAGGCAGGGTAGACAGAGGCACCTGGCACAGCTGAAGATGGGGGTGTCTCCTGGAAATGGGGGTGGAGGAAGTCATGTGCTGAGCCTTGGTCACCTGTTGGCTCAGGCCCTTCTGGGCCCAAACCTCCCAGGAAAGGTGTAAATGCCCCTCTCCAGGGGCTCTGACCGCCAGGAAGGACAGGAAGAGGAAGACCGACATTCCTGCGTTATCCAGTGAAGTGGCTCCAGTCGAGTCATGATCTGCACTGACATCTGTAGCAGCTGAGAATTAGAGAGCTCCTGTCAGAGACAAATGGGAAAATGAACCGTGGAGACAGAGATGACCCAGAAAGAAGAAACTTCACAGGGCCACTCCTTAACATCCTCTGAGAGGAAACACCCACCCCAAAGCACCATGTGGGCCAGGTCCAGGTGCCAGTAACTTGCTCATGTTAGCGAGTTTCCCAGCAGCCCCATAAAGCAGGTGCCGTTCACCCCAGTTCTATAGATGGGTTGACTCCACTCCAGCGCAGAGCTCATCACTTCAGGGAGGTTTGAAGCCTGGCTCTCTTGCGCTAAGGTCACACTCTTGCCTTCTCGCTGCCCAGCTTCTGTGAAACAAGAACAGCAGCCTATGAAAAAGGAACATTCCAAGAGCAAAAGGAGAGCTTGTGGAAATTAAAAAATATGAGAGTAGTAGCCACAAAGCTCAGCTGGAGGTAGAAGAGGAGTGGTCTCTCACAACATACAAAAGATAGACATTGGGGAGATTTCTAGAACAATCAGGTAAATCTCAAAGGGCCAGCAATGGCTGACAGGAAGTGCAGAAGGAGGTGACAGCAGAGAAACTCATCAAAGGAGGCAGAGCCCAGAACAGGAGGGCAGGTTCTCTGGAGCAGAGGCCCAGCCCTGTGGGATTCAGATGCTTACGCAGCCTCATTGAGAAACTTCAGAACGTGGGGTTGAGGGGTAAGAGAGGACCCCCCTGCTCTCACAGTGGTTGGCAACAGTGGACGCAGTCCACAGTGGAAGAGGGGACCCCTGCAGCCTGTGAGGGCTTTGTACCACGGAGCCTTCAGAAAGTGCTGCCAAAGAGAGGGGTGCTGCTGGGCCGGGTGACAAGGGCCCATGATTCCCACTCGTGTCCTCAGCATTGGTGGCATGGTCAGGGCTACAGAGAGCGTGCTGACGGAGGCATGCCGGGAGGGGCAGGCGGAGGCCATGCCAATCAGCTCTCACCAGCCATGTGGGCATGAAACACCCCTACAGATGGATGAGTAAATCCCTCATTTGTGCCAGTGGAGCCTGGGCCTCGGGGTGAGGCTGGCCCAGGCGCGTTCCTGGAGAGGGTGCAGGAGGGACTTTGGGAGTCTCAGCTCCTCTTCACACCTGCAGAAAACTCACTTTCCTATCTGCCATCTCCTGAACCATGGCCTGCCAGCGACCGGGCACATAGTAGGTGCTCAGTAAACATTTGTGGGGTAGGCCCATGAGGGAGAGGATGGAAGGAGGCTTCCCTGCAGCTGGAGTCCTGGAAGACTTAGCTGGTGTCAGTGGGTCAGAGGCCAGCAAGACCCTGGCTTCTAGGTCTGGCCCTGCCTCTGACCAGCTGTGCGGCTTTGGAAAAGTCTCTTGTCTTCTCTGGGTCTCGGTCTCCATCTGCCTGATGAGAGGGTTGGGCTAAAGGTGCTGGCCCACCCCCCCATAGCCTCACAAATGACAGAACTGGGCTAAGGAGATGGGGCCCAGGGGATCTGTAGGTGGTGTATGTGTGCCTGAGAGCCAGTAACCCCTGGCATGTCCTCTCCCAGCTTCTACTCAGGACACCTTCTCCAGGAAGCCCTCTGTGCTTTCACAGCCCCAGGACCGCCAGCAATTTCCTTTGCATACTGTTGTCCCTGGCCATTAGCTCCAGTGCCTGTCAGCCATAGGAGATAGATGCTCAGCCATTGCTTCCTGTGTCCTTCCTCATACTGACTGGAGGATGTCCTCAGGATAACTGGTCTCCAGCTCCTCTGGCAGATCCTCCACAGACAAGCTCTGTGTCGTGTCTGTAGCCCCCTCCCACAGAGCCTACTGCCTTCGACGCTGGCCTCACGGTGGGTGGCTGTACCTGGAAAAATCCCCTTTGATGGAGCATGTTGCTCTTAGTGCTGTGGCTGGGTGAAGGAGTGGTGCTCACAGTCCTGCGGGCCTAGCACCTACCCACCACCACGGACACTCAGGGTGTGAGGGCCAGGCTTTCCACTAGTTCAGTGGAGGCAGCCGTGGACCGTCAAGGAAGTTGGAGCTTTTGGTGACTCAGAACAGGCTGGAGGCTGAGTAACCCTCTTCAGGCAGACAGCGGCCCCCCCCCCTTTTTTTTTT
>NW_007252972.1:788417-791676 GCF_000164805.1 Carlito syrichta | reverse complement strand
CAGCCTCGACCTGGTGGGCTCTGGTGATCCTTCCACCTCAGCCTTCCAAGTAGCTGGAACTACAGGTGTGCGCTATCACGCCCAGCTAATTTTTTGATTTACTGTAGAGATGAGGTCTCCCCAAGTTGCCCGGGTGGGTCTCAAACCGCGGGCTCAGGCAATCCACTCACCTCGGCTTCCCAAAGTGCTGGGATTACAGGCTGAGCTACCGAGCCCAGCCCAGACAGCGGCTCTTACCGGTGCACTCTGTCCAGGAGGGTTGGCCGCTCTCAGCAGCTGGGCCGCCACGTGTTTTAGTTTTCATACTACAAACTGGCACTGAGAGGACCTCAGAGAGGAGAAGGGCGGGCTCTTCCCTGCTGGGGTGTCACTGCCCCTTTTCCACCTCGTGGGTCATGACTGTGCAGGCGAGCAGTGGTCCTGTGAGGGGAGCCCCCACTCCTGCGGGACCCCTGCACCTTCTCCATGGTGCCCCCTCCCAGATGCTGCTCTGGGTGGGTTCACCATCCCCCACCAGGCAGGAGTGTGGCTGCCCACTGACAGTCTCTGCTCTCCCTCCCCAGGTCCAGGATGCTGTGAAATGCCGTGTGGTTGACCGGCAGGAAGAAGGCAACGGGGACTCAGGGGGCTCCTTCCAGAACGGCCACGCCCAGCTCATGGTAGGACTCGGAGCAGAGAAATGCAGGCTGCCCCACCTGCCTGGCGCCCCTCACGGAGTGCCTCTAGGCCCTCTCTGTGCCCGGAGTGTTACCAGGTTCAACAGCCTGTTACGAGGAACTCTGGGACCCGATTTGCAGTTGGGGAAACTGAGGCTTGCCAAGGTGAAGCCCCTAGTCTGGGATTTCTAGCTGGGAATGGCTGGGCCAGCAAGGGGTTTGGGCAGAGGCTGGTGCCCACCCCCCTTGGTGGTAGTGGTGCCCCTCTGGGTAATGCCACCTCTGACATCCCAGCCCTCGCCTCAGCTGCCCTCCCGTCTTCCAGGTCCACCCTCACAGCTCTGGATCTCAGCCCAGGCCAGGCCTTCCTCGGCCTCCACCTGGGGAACCAGACCCAGCCCGTCACCGCCACATTTAGCCCCGCCCCACCCACTGCCTCCCAGTATTCCTCCAGGCCCTCTAGGTGACTGATGTGCTGCCCATCCTTCCCCCCACCTGCCACTGGCCATGCCTCCCTTGCTGGGCTTTCTACGTCCCCTGTTGCCCACCTGGTATCTTTGGCCACATCCTCTTCCTGCCCTTCTTGCTGTGCATGTGGTCTGCCTGCCTTAGAGTGCATCACACCCAGGACCGCACACAGACCTGCCATGAGGGCTGCAGTCTGGGAGCCCTGAGTGCCAGATCCAGCATGTAGTGCCTGTCACAGCTCCCTGTGGACCCAGAAACTCTCCTCATCATGACCTCAGCAGCTTCCTCCCCACTGCCCTGTGATGACCCCAGCTAGGCCCTGTGAGGGGAGGGTGTGTACTGCCTCCCACCCCCAGTCACCAGATCTGTGCCCACCCCCTCACTGGTCCTCTTGGCTTGGCTCTGAAACTGCATCTGGGAGTTCACATGCAGGATGGAACCAAACCCTTTCCTCCACATTCTAGGCCCTAAGGACCCTGTGGCTATGTGTCCTGGCCTTGTCTTGAGCCAGGCCCTTCACATGTTGGGCTGTTTTCCTGCCTGTCTGGCATCACATGCACCTGTACCCCCTGCCTACAACTGCTGGTCACCTCCTCCAGGGCACCCTCCCTGACCCCCTGCTCCCCTAGGCCATTTGTTCAGGCCCTGGCCGTGCCCTGGGTAAATTTTCCGCACCGCCATTTGGAGTTTGCCACCTGCTGGTGCACAGTGAGCCTGGCACACAGGAGGTGCTCCAGGGCACCTGGCTACCTCCCAGTGGTCATGAGGATCACAGACAGGGCCTCAGCAGATGCCAGCATCTAGTCCCTGGGTGAGAGCAAGATCCCGCGGGGAGAGGAGACCTTAGTTCATGAGTGGAGTCCAGGCAGGCCCCAGGGGATAGTTTATCACTTGGGGACACAGCTTACTCCTCCCCTGGGACTTCTTCTGGGCTGACCTCTGACCCCAGGGAGAAGAGCTTATCGTCTCCAGCCAACCAGCTTCTGGTGTTTGCAGGGAAGGAGCCTCCAGGTTTGAGATGAGGTGCTGGTCTGTTTCCTGGAACCCCTTTCCTCCCCTGGAGAAGGACTTTCCCAGGCCTAGATGAGCTACCTCAGGGCAGGCCTGTGTCACACGCTCCTGCCTCCTTGGCTGCCGGCCTGGGGTGGGGCAGCAGGGGTCAGTGGCGATGAGCAGCTTGAGGGGCCTGGTGCCAGCCCTGGCCTCACAAACTCGTGACAGCAGCTGGCCCTGATGTGGGGCCTCCTTGCAAGAATGGGGGGATAGAGGAGAGGAGTTCCGGTGCCACGGGCCTGAGAGCTGCTCCTGAGACTTGTGGGGGGAGACTGAGGCCAGGGAGGGGCGCGGGAGGTCAGCTGCTCCACAGATGCCTTGGAGGGAGAACACGCGTGTGCTGCGCACACAAACAGGCACGCTCATACACATGCATACACACCATCACATGCACACATAGACACATACACGTCCACAGGCACACAGACGCTCACACATACCGGCACACCAGCACTCAAACACATGTGCTCTCATACTCATGACATACATTCATATGGATACATTCATACACACAAACATACACAGACACATTCATAAACATACATCATACATACTCAGACACACTCAGACGCACATATTCTTACACACAAATCCACAAACAAACCTGTATAAACATACTTATATGCAGAAACACAAACACATACATGCACACTCGCAAACTCACCCAGGTGAGAGCATCCAGAAACATAGCCGCCCACATGTGCATGTGGACCATGGATGTGGATGGGCTTCTCTGTGGCACACAGGCATCCCCCTCCCCAAGCATGCACGCATACACACCCCGCTCTGAGGGCACCCTGGCCCCAGCGTGGCCCCCTCCCCTCCACCCTGCAGGCACCCCCCCCACCTGCTGGGCGGCCCTCACCCCACCCTGCTGTCTCTGTCTTGCAGACTGACTTTGAGAAAGACGTGGATCTAGCCTGTAGATCAGGTGAGCGCCTGACAGGTGAGAGCAACAGTGGCCAACCTGGCCTGCTTGCTTCTTTCTCTACTCCATGCATCTGTCCGTGCATCATCTGTCCTCACCCACGCCCACATCCCTGGGACCCAGGGGACCTACCCCGGGAGATGTGGGCCCAGCC
>NW_007252972.1:786041-788397 GCF_000164805.1 Carlito syrichta | reverse complement strand
CATGCCTCCCACCCCCACCCACCCTCCATGGCTGCAGGAAGGTCTGTGGGAGAATCTACCAACCTGATGGCTTTGCTGCCTCCACTGGAGCTCTGAAACAGGGAGCACAGCCCTGTCCTCAGCACCCGCAGCCCCCCCCATATTCACCTTTCATCTTCCTTATGGGCCGCAAGGCTGGGCACGCTCCATGGGAGACCAGGCTGCCTTCCCTCATGGGCCCATGTTCTGTGTTCTTTCATTTCTTCATCATTAATTCCAGCGGGGAGAGGGGAGGCGAATCAAACTTTCAGACTGGGAGGATGTCAGTGGAAGCAAAAGGGAAAGCAGGGAGAAGGACCCACCACGGAGCCCTAGGCCAGCACTGAGCTTCCTGGAAGCACGTGCAAAAGGGGAATCAACTTCCCAGTAAAGGAAGCTTCTCCTCTCAACCCCAAGTATCGGATCTGTTTGTTTTCTCCAGCACTGTTCTGTGAACCAGGTGTCTGAGGCAGTGTGACAAGCAGTGTCTTTCTTGGCTATGGAGTGGCCAACTGGCCATGCTCCCTCTGACTGGTCAGACATTTGAGAAGCACCTTCTCTGAAGTTAGCTAGGGAAGAGGGCTAGAATAGCTTCCAGTGAGGAGTGTCTGCTGCTGCCAGGCAGGCCCCAGGAGGACTTCCAGGAGGAGTTGACATCAGGGCTGGGCTGAACGGGAGCTGGACAGAAAGCCCCTCCTGCCCTGTCTTAGTCTCCTGTGATCCTTCCTGAGAAGTGACCCCAAGACTTGGGGCATCAGCTAGCTCGGGCTCAGCCTGTTGGGTGTGTACTGGCCCTTCTGATTCCTTCTCATCAGCATGATGGCTGTGGTGCCTTCTGGATTGAGTGCACCTGGTGTGCGTGTAGTGAGTGACTGCAGCTACGGCATGGGGCCTATACAGACGGGGCTGAGTGTGCCCAGGGAGCAGAGACCCTGCTCGAGAAGTAGAGGGTAGGCTAGGCGCCCCAGAGAGGGGCCTGGGGCCTGGTGGGGGTTAGATTTTGCTTCTGCCTGCAGCTGGGCATATTCGGGAGAGACACACAGACCCAGGCATAGTGCTAGGAACTCCCTCTTTCCTGGGGGGAGGGGAAATGGGGAGCCCCCAGGGCCTGTGGAGGGTGGGTGGCCTTGGGCAGGGATAGATATTTCCTTCCTCAAGAGGGGCATGCAGGACCCAAGAGACAGGTGGCTGTGGGGAACTTGCCTCCCAGAACCAGGCAGCCTTTGGGGCCGAGGATGAGAGCTAGGTAAAGGCTATGGGCCACAGGCCCAGCTGATACCATGAGAGGAGGTGCAGGGCCTAAGTGCCCTGGGAGCCCGGCTGGCCTCACAGCTACCCGGAAGCCACTGGTTCGGAATCCTGGTTCAGTCTCCCCGATCCTGATTCAGGGCCTGTGGGGCTAGGGCCGTGGGCACTGGGAGGCTGAGGGCACTGACTGGCCTCTCTCCCACAAGAACAGGCTATTCTTTCACAGTAAGGAGCTGTGTTCCTGCACTTTGGGGCATTGAGGCCACCCCTCACCTGCCCTTCTCAGCTGCTGGGGAAGGCAGTGTAGGTGACAGCCATGTGTCCCCTTGAGGGTGGGCAGAAAGAGAGAGGTGCCCCATGTGGTGGCCTTATTGGAAGACACAGGAAACTAGCGGCTACAGCGCCAAGCATTAGTGGGGACTGGAGGTTAGCCCACGGGTAGGGACCCAGCAGAACTTGGCCGGGGTCTCCCAGGAGAAGATGACTGGGCCCCTCTCCTGCTGGGGACTGTCCTGTGCCTCCCTGACCCCCCCACCTGTCCCTGCTGTCTCTCCCGTGGCCCCCGCAGTGCTGAACAAGGACATTGCAGCCTGCCGCACGGCTACCATCACAGGCACGCTGAAGCGGCCATCGCTGCCCGAGGAGGAGAAACTGAAGCTGGCCCACGCCAAGGGGCCGCCCGCCAACTTCAACAGCCTGCCAGCCAACGTGTCTAAGCTGCACCTGCACGGCTCACCCCGCTACCCCGGCGGGCCCCTGCCCGACTTCCCCAACCACTCGCTGACCCTCAAGAAGGACAAGGCACCCAAGTCCTCTTTCGTCGGTGATGGGGACATCTTTAAGAAGCTGGACTCGGAGCTGAGCAGGGCCCAGGAGAAGGCTCTGGACACAAGCTATGTGATCCTGCCCACGGCCACGGCCACACTGCGGCCCAAGCCCAAGGAGGAGCCCAAGTACAGCATCAACATCGACCAGATGCCCCAGACCCGCCTCATCCACCTCAGCATGGCGCCTGACGCCGGCTTTCCCACCCGCAGTCCACCCTCCCGTGAACCCCCCAGCAGTGGGCCCCCGGAGGCACCCCCTGCCC
>NW_007252972.1:751486-786021 GCF_000164805.1 Carlito syrichta | reverse complement strand
CCAGCACCCCCCAGCCTGGGGGAGTCAGGGGAGCCTGCAGCCCACCCGGGACCCAATGTGGGGACCGGCACCAAGAACGAGAATGTTTCTACCTTGTCCGTGAGCTCCCTGGAGGTGAGGGGAACAGGGGTGGGCTGGACCCTAGCCAGAGAGGGCAGGTGGGTCGCTGTGGGCTTGGGCTGCGACAGCCAGGGCCACCCCTGCTGGATGGGACCTCCATGGCTGTCAGCGGAAGGGATATAGGCCCGGGCCAAGCCAGCTGGCCTTGGCCTGCACCACTGGCTAGAGGCAGGGCCTGGCCTGGGACCCAGTCATGACTGCTCTGCCTTCCAGGAGTATCCTCCAGACCCTGCTGGGCCCTTGTGACAGGGGGCTCACATGCAGCATGTACAGAAAATGCCTGTCACGTGGTCCTCACCTGGCAGGTGGTTATACCCCATTTCAGAAGGGTTCAAGGGCCTCCAGTCTGGACCTACCAAGCTGGACTTGTGTTGGTGTGGGTCTCCCAGTCCTACCCACTGGGCAGCTGTGGCAGCATGTCCCTGCTTAGAACAACCCGAAACTTGGAGTTGACCCCAGACCTCACTCAGCTTGCAGGATGTGGGTTTCAGAGATGGGGTGGCACTTTTGGGGAACTCCTCCCCTCCCCAGGACCTGCTTCCACCTCCTGGTTCTCAGCCTCTGGCCAAGTCACCCTGAGTACCCAAGTTCTCTGTTGGGGAGCCTAATCACACAGCTCCTAGTTCAGGGCCCCTTGACCCTGGAGAATGTGTCCTGGGCAGATGCGCCGCACACCACTGCCCAGCCCTGGCACTGCTCCCTGACACCCAGAGTGTAGCTAGAAGAGCTACCCCAAGGCAGGCAGGTCTCTCTGAGCTGGAAGAGAAGGACGAAGGCTTCTACAGGGTCACCTGGCTCACAAGGACCTCAGACTGACTTCAGATGACCTAGGGAGAGAGGCACTCCCCTGGGATAGCCCACCAGCCGTCTCACTGTCATCCTGTGCCTTACACTTCTGACTGTCTCACTGTGGCCCAGCAGTCCCACCCACTGCCCTGAGCCCCCATAGGGAGGGTGGTGTTTCCAGGAAGGGGGTAGCCTACTGGAGCCTGGGCACTCAGAGTGTACCCCAGAGCCATGTCCCCAGGTCTAGCCTGGACCCTGAAGACAGATGTGGGGTGAGGGGGTCCCTGCTCTCCCTCACTCTCAGGCAAGGAGAGGCCTAGACTTGTGGTCGGGAGATTTCAGGGAACTCTTTGCAAATGCTCACAAACCCCTTCCCCCCACAGCGGCGGAAATCACGGTATGCAGAACTGGACTTTGAGGTGGGTCCTTGTGTCCCTCCCCCAGACCTTAGGGCCAGATATGTTCTGAGCTCTGCCACTGCCAGGCAGCTCAGGCCATTCCAGCAGACGAGGTGGGGGTGGAGTCAGGACCTGGGGGGGCTTGAGGCCAAGTGTCCAGGAGCCAGGGGCGGGTAGGGCAGGGGCAGGCCGGCATCCCTCCTCCTAGCCCAGGACTTACTGCCCACGCCCTCCTCCCCCACCTGCAGAAAATCATGCACACCCGGAAGCGGCACCAGGACATGTTTCAGGACCTGAACCGGAAGCTACAGCATGCTGCAGAAAAGGACAAGGAGGTGCTGGGCCCGGACAGCAAGGTCTGGAGGGCAGGGAGTGGGAGGGGTTTGGGGAGCCAGGCCTTTAGGAAAGGTTGCCTCTTCCCTTCTCCCCTTGCTTCTGCCCACTTCATTCACTCATTCGTTTGACCGTCCCCAAGGACTGGCCTGACCTGGCCATGCCAGGGTCATGCAGGTGCAGAAAGTCACATGTACTTTTTGCCATACTGGGGTGCTGAGCAGGCAGGAGCCTGCTCCCGGGACTGGGTCCTGACTGCCACAGGGACTCCAGGCTGCCCCTCCCTGCAAGGCCCCCAACTCTGACCTGATCCTGGGGACTGCAGCCATTGCTAAGCCTGGGGCTATGATCTGCACACACTGCTGCCCACCTCTGTTCTGGGCTCTTCCCCTGCAAGCCTCCCACATTCCCCTGTCTCCGGTCCCTTCCTCACTCTCTCAATTCTATTCGTGTCTGCCCCGTCTCTCCCTCCTCCTTGGGCTTTGTGGCTCTTCCACTGGGCCACCCACCCCTTCTGCACCACCGGGCTACCAGCAGCCAGAAAAGCAGCAGACACCCAACAAGCGACCCTGGGAGAGCCTCCGGAAAGCCCATGGGACGCCTGCGTGGGTGAAGAAGGAGCTGGAGCCACTGCAGCCTTCACCACTGGAGCTGCGCAGCGTGGAGTGGGAGAAGTCCGGAGCCACGATCCCGCTGGTGGGCCAGGACATCATCGACCTCCAGACTGAGGTCTGAGCGGGCGGGCGGCAGCCACGCACCGGGCCACAGAGGAGGGATGCTGCTCTGCCCGCTCCTGCCGCAGGACGGGCACAGACACACTCGTGGGCAGCGGGCCAGGCCCGCGCTCCAGCCTCAGGGCGCTCGGACAGCGGCCAGGCACAGGGCCCGCAGTGCTGGGACCAGAGCCAGACGGAGGACAGGAGGTGGCCCGGCTGGCGGGCACAGGGCTCCAGAGGCCCCAGGTGCCTCAGACTCTGCCCTCCTCGGGCTGAGCCCCGGCGGGCAGGCGGGCGGCTGTGGACCACAGACAGGCCTAGCGCGGCCGCCGTCCCAGGGTGCCCGCCCGAGCTGCCGCTGAAGAGGACCAGCCTGCTTGGCCCGGCCGGCCTGGCACCGTTTTTTAGACACCCCCACCCCTCGGGAAGCAACCAGCCCCCTACACCTTCCAGGGCCCTGGGCCCCTCCTAGACCCAGGTGGAGAGCACAGCCCTCTGACCCGCGTGGCCCCCAGGGGAAGGACTGAGCCCCCTCCAGGAAGAAGCAGGGGGGAATCTATTTTTTCTCTCCTTTTCTTTTCTTCAATAAAAAGAATGAAAAACCCACTTTCTCTCTGTGTGGCCTTCCTCCGTGCAACACGCAAACCCTCACCTGGTCCCGGCCTGCTTGGGGGAGCTTTGCCGACTGGCCTTGGGGTGTCCCTTGTTGCTGGGCAGGGAGAGCCGAGGGAGGCCAGGTGGGCCCTGCAGTTTCTGCCCTGGCCGGGCCTGCCTGTCTCCCAGCCCAGCAGTCATGTGGGCCTCAAGGGGCCCCATCTCCCAGGGCGCTGCAGGAGCAATCGGGGAACCACAAATGTGGGTGCCCCCTTGCTCCCTTCTGTCCCCTTCTCAGCACTTGGGCTTCACGCAGCTCATAGGCCCTCAGCAGGAACACATTTGACTTCCCTTGTCCCCTGGGTCATTTTCAGGAAGGACAAAGTCAAAAAAGCGGATGTTAAAAAACAATCTGAAACAGTAAAAAGAGATGCAGGGTCTTCGAGGGAGGAAGGTGCCTTGGGGCCTTAGGATCCCCCCCTTACTGCTGAATTTGGGGGCCCCCAATCTTGCAGACTCCTGCCCTCCTCTGCTCCCACCTTGGTCCTGGGACAGGCACAGGCCTGGGTCCCCTTGTCTATTGCTGAGGCGCTTCCTGTTCCTCGGCCTGGGTCTTTCCGGTCCATGGAGCAAGTGCATGTGAGCACTCCTAGACGCCCCCAGCCCAGCAAGAGGTCCTCCCTGTTCCCCCCCAGCCTCCCACTCCCTGTTCTCTAAGGAGCTTTGAGATGCTCCTCCTGCCTCTCTCCAAGTCTCCAGCAGGGGGCAGCCTGAGCCCCCACAGGGAGTCTAGCTGGGTGGGTTGGAGGGGTGTGCAAAGCTGGGGGAATGCCAGGCAGTCACCCTCTCCCAGACTGTATCCTGAGGGACCAGGAGGAACACGTCATAGAACCTGGGCCTGGACAGGCAGCAGACAGACCCCACGGGCCCCCTCCTCAAACCCTGCAAACCCCTTTTCTAGCTAGAGGCTGAGGACAGAGGCTGCTGGGCCTGAGGAGGGAGGACGTGCGGGGTGGGCTATTTGGAGGCCCCAGCACCACCCCAAGATTATGCCCCCCAACCATGTCATTCAAAATGAAAGCAATGCCAACTCAAGCTGCAAAGCGGGTGCAGGCTGACACAGGTCCCCACACCAGCTGGCCTGCGCCTTGTCACTCCCACTCCCACTCACTGCCTGCCAGTCTCACTGTGTATGGACATGCCTGTGACCCAGAGAGTTCTCGCCAGGAGGGGGCATGGGACAGCGAAGGTGTTTGGTGGGTGCAGTGACCACAGTGACTACAGTGAATCATGGATGACCATAAGTGACCACAAGTGACCACACTGGTGGATGGTGAGTGGATGACCGAAAGGGAGGGCAGTGTGTCTGCAGTGACCCAGAGGAGATGGGACAAAGCCCCTTGGATACTGGCAGTCAGGAAGCACAGCCCCTGAGCCACAGATCTGAATACCTCCCCAAACAGAATATTTTGGCAAAAAAAACCTGACCAAAACTGAGTTGTGCTATATATAGTTCCCTTGAACCACTGGATGCACATGTGCATAGGTTTTGCTGCAGGGATGTCGATGCATTTTAATATGCCCCCACCTGGGATGTTAAGTGAAATGTGCACACACAGCTGCCATGTCTCTGAACCCAGACAGATCCTGGATCGCAGACCCACCTGACCCCAGGGTTTCAGATGGGAGGCTGTGGACCACCACCCCTTCCTCATCCTAAGTTACAGGAGGAAGCTGGGGGGTCCCTGGGAGCAGGCGGAGAGAGCACTGAGCCCCAGCTCCCGTCCCGCAGGAGGCAGCACAGAGCATAGCGCAGGGTCTGGAGGGCTGAGCTTCCGCTCAGTTTTCCATTGTCCTTGTGGAGTGTCTGGAGCATTTCTGGCCAGCTCCCTCCACCTCCTCAGCCCCTGTTCATACCCAGCACCACCTATAACAGGAGAAGCTGGAATAAAACAAAACAGAAAACAAGAAGAACCTAAGCCTCACATTACCTAAGCCTCAGAATAGGGTGAACTGCTGGGATTCGAGATCAGCCTGTGACCAGGGTCAGGGCTTAGTCTGTGACTAGGACCAGGGTTTAGCATGTAACCAGGATCAGAACTCAGTGTGTAATCAGGGTTAGGGCTCAGTGTGTGACCAGGGTCAGGGCCCAGCCTGTGATCAGGGTCAGGGCTCAGTGTGTGATCAGGGTCAGGGCTTAGTAAGTGACCAGGGTCAGGGCTTAGGGTGTGATCAGGGTCAGGGCTCAGTCCTCAGTGTGTGATAAGAATCAGGACTCAGTGTGTGACCAGGGTCAGTGCTCAGGATGTAATTATGGATAAGGGCTCACCAGGGTCATGGTTCAGTGTGTGACTGGGATCGGGGCTCAGTACATGCCCAGGGACAGTCAACTTGTTACTAGAGTCAGGGCTTAGTATGTGACCAGGGTCAGGACTTAGCATGTGACCAGAGTCAGGACTCTGTCTGATCAGGGATCAGGACTCACCAGGATCATGGCTCATTGTGTGACCAAAATCAGGGCTCAGTATAGCCAGGGTCAGTCACTTTGGGACCAGCGTCAGAGCTATGTCACCATGGTCAAGACTAAGTCTGTGACCAGAAACCAATTTCTCCTCCATTACAGTTCCTCCCTTCCGGAAAGCCATGTCTCTGTTGGGAGAGGCCAAATTGCATGTCCAGCCTCGGTCCCAGTGTTCGCAGCTGTTCAATAATACATGACCTCCTCTCACAGTGACTCATCACAGAAATTGCTGTCTGCTCCCTGTCTCTCAGAGCAGGAAGCCAGTCAGTGATGGTCCCACAAGATTCATCAAAACCCTTGAGCCCTGCTTGGGTGTACTCCTGTCATCTTCCTGTGGTGACCCTGTGCTGGGCAGTGCTTTGGGCCAGGGCCATGGTGATGCTCTGAGCTAGGACAGGCACCTCTCCCAGGACTCCAGCTGGTTTCCCTCTCTGCTTGGTCCAGCTCCTCAGAGTGATGTGCTCTTGACACTGAGCAAGGCAGGGGCCATGATCCTAGCTGTAGGTGAGGACACTCAGACTCAGGGAAGCCAAGTGATACTGCCTGTATCCCACAGGCAGTGAGGGTGAGGCTGCACTTGGAACCTAGACCTCCTGGTTCTAATTCCTGGACCCTCCCAGCCTCCACAATGGGTAGATGGCAGCAGTGGCGTGTCCCTCTACCAGAAGCCACTTCTTTCCTGTGGAGTCCAAAGTTGACCTCCAGGAAGATCTTCCATCTTGACCTTGGACATGTGCCACCCTCCTCAGCGATCTGTCACAGATGAAGTTGAGACTACCCTCTCTGCCGCCCTCCATATACCACATCAGTGCCACTCTACCTTAGGGAAATCTGTGGGACTGAGAACGGTGTTGGTCACTGTGAGGGGCAGGGGCGTTGTGGGGGCCAAAGATGGTGGTGACTGTTTTGTGGAGAGATTTGGAGCTAAAGATGGTGGTGGTTGTGATGTTTATGATGATGGTGATGGTGGTGGTGGTCATGATGGGGATGATGATGGTGATGGTGATGGAACTGGTGACAGTGGTGATAATGAATATGGTGGGGGTGGTGAGAATGGTGAAATGGTGAGAATGGTGATGGTGATTATGGTGATGATAACAGGGATAACGGTGATGGTGATGATGATGGGAGGGTGTGGTTGTGGGGATGGTGATGGCAGTGTTGATTGTGATGGCGGTGGTGATGGTGGTGGCGATAGTTGCAATGATGATGATGGGGATTGTGATGGTGATGAAGCTGATAATGATGGTGGGGTTGAGTGATGTTGGTCTTAGTGATGCCCAAGACAGCAGCCACCATGATCACCATCACCGGTGACGGTGCTTGTGGGATTGGAAATGATTATCTTGTCAGCTTATTCTGTTCCTCACTCCTATAGACAGTGAGTGTCTGGAGGATGGATGGATGGATGGATGGATGGATGGGTGGAGGGAGGATGGGTGGACGAATGGGGGATGGATGGATAGAAGAAAGGATATGTGAGGACAATGACTAGAATCTCTGAGTCACCTGGGGGTGGAGCTGACAAGAGCAGCAGCCACCCAGGCACTGTGAGTCTCATCAGCACCCACATTCCTGAGATGTGGAGGAGGCTCCTTCTCACCTGACTCTTTTATGATCATTCCCCTTCCTGCCACCGACACAGACAGTCCCGCAGGGGGAGGGAAGCCTAAGAATGTTTCCCCACCTGCTGCCCCAAGTGGCCTTGCCTCTAGGCAGCCAGAGGCTCTTCTGGCAATGCTCTTCACAACTACCTCTCACCCCACTTTCTTGACGCCAATCCAGCAGCAATCAAACTTGCTCTTAGGAAGTTCTTCCTCATGTCTAACCTGAAAGCTTTGTGCTACAGAATGAGAGGGTTCCTGCTCCCCTCAGCAGATTCTACTCCTCAGTTCTCACTCTTCCTCTCCCTCTGTCCTGACTGGCCACCCTCTCATCACTGTCTGGAATGCACCTTGACCATTTAGTGGGACCATCCCCTAATCTCTCATGGATCCTCCTGGTCTCATTTCAGATGAAGATCAGGCCCTCCAGGCTGGCCCCACCCATCCCCTCAGGACCTCCTTCCCACAGGGCCTGACACTGGAGCGGAGCAAATGCATTGTGTGCTTCCTTCTCCTGGATTTGTTCCAGAACCTTCCAGTAGTCAGAAGTGTCCTTTTCAGCCCTGCTCCCTCAACTCCCATCTCCCTGAGATCTGTCCTGAAAGGGGTAGGGAGCTGTGTCTGGAGCAAAGGGTCTGGAGGGCCCCCAGCAGGGGCTTCCTGAGTGTCCCTGAGATGACAGAGCAACTGGTGCCCCACTCAAGAAGCCCAGAAATTGCCACCCACCCCTCCAGCTGGGCCCCAGCTTGCCCTGGGGGATGACCAGGGTCAGGAATGACCAGGCAGTCCTCTTCTGACAGATGACACCCCTGCCCCCTGCCAGACCCCTGCAGGCGCCTTGGCTCTGAGGCACTGTCCTGAGAGGGACCAAGAACCTTTCTGGATCAGCCCTAACCCTGGGGAGTGCTGAAGCAGGAGTTGCTGACTGGCCCAAACCACATTCCTGCTTTGCCACCTACTGTGCAGGTCCCCTTCTGGGACCCCAGATGGGCACCTCTCCCATCAGGCGTCCTGTGTCTTTGGCTTGGTCTGCTCAGAGCAACCCCCAGAGGGGCCCAAAGGCTGACAAGACCCCAGTGCAGGTACCTGGCCACCCAAGGCCAGCTACACCCAGGAGGCCAGGCCCGTCATGGCCGTCTTGGACCCTCCTCCTCTGGACCTCAGTTTCCCCACCAGTGCCAGCTGAGCACCCTTCCGGGAACAGCAGTCTGTAACTCAGCACTTCTCGAAGTGTCGGAAGCAGCGGGCTCCCTGAGTCTCCTGTCAGGCCCTAAAAATAACCAGAAAGGAGGAACATCTCCGAATAGCTCGTGAACGTGCGAGTCACCCGCCCCACGCGCAGCGGAAACTCCTCCAAATAAGGCCTTGGAAGAGCCGGAAGCCGGTGCCTGAGCCCCATCACCACTCACATCAGTCTGGAGTTCCAGAAGCTTCCCTCTCAGTGCCCCAGTGTTTCCCCCAGAGGGCTGGCGGGCCAGGTTGGGGAGTCTGGCAAATCTGGCTCATTCAGGATGCCCACAGCCCACCGAGGGATGACAGCTCTTTGCCTGTGGAATCCTGAAATTTATAATGATAGAATCTAAGAATGTACTAGCCTAGAAACTTACTATATGGAATTTTAGAAAAATCAAGACCCCTTCCCCAAATCTCAGAGGACATTGGCTCCACACAGGCAGCACTCCACACCTGGCCTCCCAAGAGAAGTGGAAATCCCACCTGGGGTTGGGAAGGCAGCTCGTGGCCCCTCAGGCCAGCCACAGGCGGGGGGTGGCGGCTCCCAGCTGTCCCAGGAAGGCAGAGGAGGTGTTGCTGGGCTCAATATGGCTCTCTGGGAACACCATATGGACCCTGCCCAGGAAGGAGAGGCGGGAGGGAGGCAGGAGACAGAACCCCCATCAGCAACCTCCTTGGCTCTTTCACCAGGAGTTCCGGGTGTGTGGGGAGGGTGTCCTACAAGCCAGTGTTCCAGGATAGCCCAGGGGCTGGCGACCTCAGGGGCCTGTCTGCTAGCTGTGGGCTCACCATGTGCACAGGAGTGGGGTGCTCCTCCTGCTGCCCACCCACCTCTCTTCTATATCCTTCCTGATCCATCCCTGCTCCTGTTGAGGCTCAAAGACACCCAGCCCCTGGAGGGGAAGCAGCTGGCAGACTCTACCCAGCCCCTCCACAGGGCAATGCTTAACCTCCCAGATGGGCAAGGGGGCTTTGAAGGCTGGAGCAGGAAAGGGGAGGGAGAACAGGTCCTGGGGGAGGCTGCTTTGTCAGGGGAGAGGAGAGGGTATAGCCTGGTGAAGGAACTTCAAGAGCAGGCAGGGAGGGGGTGTAGAACAGGGAGGGATATGACCTTCTACCTCGGAAGGCTTCCTGGAGGAGGGAACCGAGTTGAGCCTGGAGGTGTGGGGGCATAGTTGGCACCCAGGCAGGGCCAGCTTTGGAGGCTGCTGATGACAGGAGTGACTGCCAAGTCAGAGATAACCAGTGCTTGTCCTAGTTGGAGGCCTGAGGAATTCAGGGTCTTAGCCAGAACCCACCACTTACTGGGCCAGAGGGAGAGGCTCAGCTCCCAGGCCCCACCCGGGGGTGTTGCAGGGGATTCTGGGACCCAGAAAAGGCTCTGACCCACCCCGGGTCACTAATAGGTCGCTAGAAGGGGGCATGTCCCAGGTCACACAGCTGGGACCTGGTCCATTACTTGGCCAACCCTAGAAATGACCTCAATTCCCGCCAACCACCCCAGACCCTTGCCAGCTTCTAAGCCCCAGACTCTGCTGGTGCCTCCCTCTTCAATGTCCTGACCTTCCCCAACTTCAGGCTCCAAGTCTCTCCAAAGCCACCATATAGCTTATAACAGGCTGTGGCAAGGGGAGGGCTAGTCCACCTCAGGACAGAACAACCCTCACCAAAGCTCAGCATGCACATGGGCTTGCTCAGAAGAGGCTCTTGCCAGCATCTGACAGTTGAGTGAACCGAGAGGAGCCCTGGAGAAACAGACCACTAGAGGTGCCCATGCAAGGTCCTAGGTCTTAGAAGGGAACCTGTTCAGTAGGTGGTAGGGCAGGAGTATGGTGGAGGCCAGCTGGTCCCTCCTGCTTCAGCACTCCCCAGGGTTGAGGACACTCCAGAAAGGCTCTTGGCCCTTCTCAGGACAGTGCCTTAGGAAGGGTCTGCAGACCACCTGTGTGCAGGTGTGTCCACATCACACCGGGAGCAGGCAGCTGTTGGAAGAGGGCAGGATGTGAAAAGGAGAGGGTGGAGGCCAGGGCATGAGTCCAGGCTGGGAAACAGAAGCCATGCACTGAGGGCAGCAGCTGCTCAGATCTCATGGGTCCTACTGGTCTCAGTGGTCCACACGTTTCCATGCAGGACCAGGCTTGCAGGGACGTTGGTGGTGGCATGAGGGCTCCCGGCAGAGTCTCCCAGAAAAAGGGAATAGTGAGGACCAGAGCAAGTCTGTGTCCTCACCCCTGCATCGATGAAGGAGCTGAGGGATGGCAGGCATTGGTAGCAACCTCACGGTACAGGAGTGGATACTGAGGCTCAGAGAGGGTAAGTGACTTGCCTGGAGTCACAGAGCTAAGCTAGGGGTGGGATTTGAATCCAAACATTCAGGCAGCATGGCTCTGCTTTTAATCTTCATGCTAGATGCCTGTGCATGATGCAGTTGCAACGAGGGAGTAGCACTGAAAAAAAAATAACCAGGGCAAGTTCTATTTCCAAACTAAGAATTACAGTGACAAGTAAGACCATGCTGGCATATCACTTATCTGGGCCTGGACTATTTTAAATGCTGACCAAATGGAAAGTCTGCCTGGACTCTGGCCAGTTCCCAACGCAGGCCTAAGCTCCACTCTCTCAAAGCCACGGCTTCATCTTCCTCCTCTGTGTTCTCCTGGGGCACAGCAGTGGAGAGGCTGGGTCCCCACTGTCAGCTCTAATGTCGTTTGAATTATGCTTTCTCTCTTTATCTTGTTCAACTCACTTATTTTGTTATTTAAGGAGCAAATTTTTGCCTTCATGGATCTCCTGTATCATGTCTGCCCTCCTTAATTATTGTTCTTATCTCCTTCTTAATTATTATATGCTCTTATCTCCTTAATTACTGCTCTTATCTCACCTTTCTTTCTTTGGTTTATTATGAGTGAACATAACTAACTTCTTAAGTTGGATGCTAAACACATTAATTGTAGCCTTTGCTATTATCTAATATAAGCATTTTAGGCTACACATTTCCCTCAGAGTGCTACTTTAGCTCCACCTTGCAAGTTTGCATATGTATTATTTTCAATTCCATTTAGTTGTGAAGGTATTTTAAATTTTTAAAAATTTAAATTTCTATTATGATGACTTTCTTGGATACAGGTTATTTTATATAGATTTTTAAAGTTCCAAATCATGGGATTTTAAAACCTATCTTTTGGCCTGGTTCAGTGGCTCAGTCTGTAATCCCAGCACTTTGGGAGGCCAAGGCGAGTGGATTGCCTGAGCCTGCCGGGTTTGAGACCAGCTGGGCAACTTGGCGAGACCTCATCTCTGCAATAAATAAAAAATTAGCTGGGTGTGGTAGTGCGTGCCTGTAGTTCTTGCTATTTGGAAGGCTGAGGCTGAAGGATCGCCGGAGCCCAGCAGGTCGACGCTGGGGTGGTCATGAGCATACCACTGCACTCCAGCTTGTGTGACAGAGTGAGACTCCGGCTCAAAATAAACAAACAAAAAACCTATCTTTTTGTGATTTCTAATTTTTTTATATTATTGTCATAAAATATAGTCTATAAGAGAATTGCTTTGTTGCATAGTGTGTAACCAATTTTTATAAATATTCTGTGTGTATTTTCTTTTTTTGGTTCTGTTTTTACCCTTTATTTGGTATACAGTGCAATATTATAGCTTTAGATCATTAAATGAACAGACTTGGTGATAAAGTATTGACAATAAGCATGACCTGAATTATTGAAGTAAGTGGTTTTCTAGTTCAGAGGGGAAGAAAGAGAACAGATAGATGCAAGATCTTCTCCAAAGTAGAAGAAAAGCACTTCACTCAGTAAGCCACCTTTGGCTTCAACTCACTAATGGCTGGAAAGAATGCCAGTCCTAGTCAACCATACATGATCTTCATCACAGCAAATCAGACTCTTCAGTTTTTCAACTAACTGTAGGTAGAAGAGAGAGAATAACTCCAGACTGACTTGTAAATTGACCAGGATGACTACTGAAGTATCCTTCATTCATGAGTTGGCAAAGTAATCAGAGTGACTGTTGGACCAAGGAAACTTTCATGTGCTCCCAGATATTATATAGTGCTTAGGGTTGGTAAGTGTTAGTCCTATCAGACTCCCTCGTGCTGCCCCTCAAAGACCACGTACATTTATACAACATGCCCGTCATGGTTCTGGCTGCTACTGTGTTGAGGTCATCTTCTGCACCTCTTGTTTTCTCAATGATGACACCAAATGCACTATAGAGCAGAGCCAGAGAACCTAGAGTATTTGCCCAAAGTGTCCCTGCCTAGTCACCAGATTCAGAATCTGTACATTTCTAGGTTTGGACCAGGCCATGTTCTGGGTTTCCTTCCATCCTAGCCGAAGACTATTCACTGCTCCAAATGCAGACCCTGTCATGCAACGTCCTCTCATGGTAAAGAAGTCCAGTTCACATCTGCTCCTGGTTTTATTGGCTCCAGTTGGTAAAATAAACTCATCTGTATCCTGCACAAGATACCATGGATCCACATTTAAATAAGGAGACAGAGGGTTCATACCAGTTAGCAGGACACCAGCCAAATCCGCGTGTCTGAGTAACCTGCTCTGCCGCCTCTGAAAAAGCCAGCCAACCCCCCTGTGGTTTTGTTGCCACTTTCCCCGCCTTCCATGGCGTTACAACAAAATGCCTGAATGCTTCCCGCCGCTGCCTTAGGTGGGGGGGGTGTTGTTCTTCGGTTGGGCCGTTGCTCCTCAATAACAGCGGGTAGCCCCGCATTACCACCAACTCCTTTACCACCAACTCCTTCACACGCTGACCTTCCCTCCATGTGTATTTTCTAATTGCTGAGTGCATAGTCATTTGTAAATTCCCTAAGCCAAGTTGGTCCATGTTATAGTTCAAACCCTCTGTACCTCTGTGATACTGCGAAATACATATTTGGTCTTCATCTCCACTTCCTGGCATACCTAAAACCAGGTTTTAGGAACCTTAGAATCCCTGGAGTGACAAGAATGTCTTCTGTATGCTCATGAGACTGATGGCCCTTAGGCAGCTTTAGGATGGGGCTGGGAAGGGACGGGAGGCTGAAGGTTGGATTGATCACCAATAGCCAACGATGTAATCCATCATGTCTATGTAATGAAGCCTCCTAAAAAACCCAAAAGGACAGGGTGCGGGGTCCTTCCAGATAGCTGAACACAGGCAGGGGCTTAGAGGGTGGTACCCAGGAGGACATGGCTCTGTGCCCCTCCCCCACACCCTGCTCTATGTCCTTTCCAGCTGGCTGTTCATCTGTGTCCTTTGTCGTATCCTTTATAGCAAATGGGTAACCATGAGTAAAGTATTTCCCTGAGTTCTGTGAGTAGCTCCAGCAAATTAGTCAAGCCCGTGAAGGGGGTCATGAGAACCCTCACTTAAAGCAGGTCTATCAGAAGCACAGGCCCCAACCCGGGGCTTGGACTGGCTTCTGAAGTAAGGGCAGTTTTGTGAGACTGAGCCCTCAACCTGTGGGATCTAATGCTACCTCCGGGTCGATAGTGTCAGAACTGAATGGAATTAGAGGACACCCAGCTTGTAGCCACCGCAGAATTGCTTAGTATGTGGGGAAACAGTCCCACATCTGGTCACGGAAGTGTCCTTTGTTGTATTGAGCATGTGACCAAAGAGTAGGAAAAACACTTTAGTTTGGTTTTCTTACCTCTTACAACTTTCAATCATTTTGAATCTGCTTGACCTATCAAAAACTGGAAGAGATTCATTTAAATCACCAGCTAGGATAAATCATTTCTTTTCTCTTTGTAATTCTTTCAAGTTTGCTGAGGTATACAAGTTTAGAATTGTTATATCTTTCTAGAGGATTGAATTTTTATCATTTTAAAGTAACCATCTCTCTATAAAATAATGCTTTTCTTTCTCTTGACCTAAAGTCTACCTTGTTTAATATTAATATAAATATCCTCACTCTCCTTTATTGGATAATATTTTCATGGATTCATTCTCAAATTTTAGGTATGCCTTATGTGTCAGCATGCAACTAGACTTTCAAAATCCAGAGGATCTGTTTTTAACTTTTTCAGTCCCATTTTTGGAAATGCACTGCTGTATTTGGACCTAGTTCTCCATCTTACTCAGTGCTCTGTCTCTATCCTGCTTTTACTATACTTAAAAAAAAAAAAGCTGATTTCTTGGTTTTTTAAAAAGTGATTGCACTTGAAAAGTATTTTTTTTACTTTTACCTTTCATTGATATGAAAATCATACAGAAGATTCTTTTTCTTTCTTTTTCTTTTCTTTCTTTCTTTCTTTCTTTTTTTTTTTTTTAAGAGACCAAATCTTGCTGTGTTACTCAGGCTGGAGTGCAGTGGTGTGATCATAGCTCACTGCAGCCTTGAACTCCTGGACTCAAGCAATTCTGCCACCTCGGCCTCCCAAGTAGCCAGGACTACAAGTACACAGCACCATACCCAGCTAATTTTTAATTTTTTTGGGGGTAGAGATAGAGTCTCACTAAGTTGACCAGACTGGTCTTGAACTTCAAGCAATCCTCCCACTTCTGCCTCTCAAAGCACAGGGATTATGGGCATGAGCCACCACGCCCGGTCTCATACAGATTCTTTCTATTCCTTTTCACCTTGCCTTTAAAATGTTACTAGTTACTTAATTTTTTTTTTTTTTTTTTGAGTTGGAGTCTCACTGTGTTGCCCAGACTGGAGTGCAGTGGTCGCTCCCGGCCACCGCAGCCTCGACCCGCTGGGTTCCGGCGATCCTTCCGCCTCAGCCTTCCAAGTAGCCGGAATTACAGGCATGTGCTACCACGCCCGGCTGATTTTTTTATTTATTATAGAGATGAGGTCTCCCTGCCCAGGCGGGTCTCGAACCCGCGGGCTCAGGCAATCTACTCACCTCAGCCTCCCAAAGGCGCGAGATTACAGGCTGAGCCACCGAGCCTGGCTAGTTACTTAATTTAACAAGGTCTAAAATGAATCAATATTAACCCCCTTGTAAATGTGTTCGACATTTCCTTTGCTCACCATTCCTTCCAAGATGTTGTACTTCTTGGAGCACACTCTTTCTAAGTCTTGCTAGTGAACATCTGTTGTGTCCCCGTATAGAAGGCTGAGTTAATTCCACCTCTTAGTTCACGGTCTGGCATCACCACTGGCCCATGGGAAGTTCCGTTCTTATTAATTTACTTGTCTATGAATCTCTTGTATCTCCATAACCCACTGCCAACCTAGAAGCAACTACTTTGATTTAGTTAATGTGTCTCTTTTGTTTATGTGTTCTTTTTAGTTTGTAATAATTTTAGGCACACAGAAAGTTGCAAAGATAGCACAGAAAGCTTTGCTATACATCCCCAAGCTCCCCCTACCATTTTACATAACCATGGTACACTTATCAAAGTCTACATGTATTTAAATTGTTGTTATGTATCCCAATCTGTATCTTACTTTTTTCGCTAAGCACTTTTTAAAAAAGATCCATCTGGGTTGCTATGTGTGCATATGATCTGTTATTTCTTTTCCCTTTTTTCCTTGACATGGTTTATTTTAATAAAAGATACAGCCAAACGTACACCACAGATTACATGAAGCTATATATAATGACAGTCGCTATGCATGGTGACTAACACTGCTGTGTTCACTTGAATGCTACATTTTTGATTCAACTTTGAGATTCAATTTATATATAATAAGATTCACCCATTTTAAGTGTTCGATGAGTTTTGCCATATGTTTCTTCTTAGTCACCACTGCAATCAGCCGACGTGTGACTCTGTGAGTTAGACTCACGCAACTGTCACGGTGAGCAGGACAGTCTCACCTTCCTCCCACATCCCTTCATGCGGCCCCTTTCTAGTCAAACCCGTCTCCATCCTTACTCCTGGCAACCACTGCTCTGCACTAGTCTTTGTCCCTGGACAGTCATGTGTCGCTTGACGACAGGGATATGTTCTGAGAAATGCGTTATTAAATGATTTCCTCATTGTGCGAACATCACAGTGCTACACATCTAGTCTAGCCTACCACACATATGGTCTGGCCTATTGCTTCTAGGCTAGGAGCCCACACAGAATATGGTTGTGCTGAATAATTTAGGCAATTGTGACATGATGGTAAATGCTTATGTATCGAAACATAGAAAAAGCACCGTAAAAATACAGAATAGAAGATTAAAAAATGGTTCATTTAACATATGTGTGGGGCACTTCACGTGAATGGAGCTTGCAGGTCTGGAAGTTGCTCTGGGGGAGCCAGTGAGTGAGTGAGTGGAGCGTGAGGGTGAAGGACCAGGACATCACTGTGTACTGCACAGACTTTGCAGACACTGTACACTTAGGCTACACCAAGTTTAATTCAAAAATGTTTTTCTTTCTTCAATAAAAATTAACCTTAGCTTACTTTAACTTTTTTCCCTTATAAATTTTTACTTGTTTTAAAACTTTTGACTCTTTTGCAATAACATTTAGGTTTTTTGTTTTTGAGTCGAAGTCTCACACTTGTCGCCTAGGCTGGAGTGCCGTGGCACACTCACGGCCACTGCATCCTTGACCTGCTGGGCTCAGGTGATCCGCCTCAGCCTTCCAAGTAGCTGGAACCACGGGCATGCACCACCATGCTTGGCTGATTTTTTTGATTTATCATAGAGACTAGATCTCGCCATGTTGCCCAGGCTGGTCTCAAACCTGTGGGCTCAGCGCATCCTCTGGCTTCCATCTCCCAAAGTGCTGGGATTACAAGTGTGAGCCACTGCACCTGGCAACATTTAGTTTTAAACATAAATACATTGTACAGATGTTCAAAATATTTTCTTCCTTTATGTCCTTATCCTATGTTTTCTTCTATTTTTAATTAATTTTTCTTTTTTTACTTTCTAAACTTTTTTTGTTAAAAAACTAAGACGCAAGCACACACACCAGGCTGAGCCCACACGGGTGGAGTCAGGATCATCCATTCACTGTCTTCTACCTCCACGTCTTGTCTACTGGAAGGTCTTCAGGGACAATAACACGCGTGGAACTGTCATCTCCTGTGGTGACAGTGCCTTTGTCTGGAATGCCTCCTGAAAGCCCTGCCTGAGGCCACTTATAGCTAACATTTTTCTTCATAAGGAGAAAGAGTACACGCTAAAGTAATGATAAAAATTACAATCCGGTGCTGGGTACAGTGGCTCAAGCCTGTAATCCCAGCACTTTGGGAGGCAGAGGCGAGAGGATTACCTGAGCTCAGGAGTTCAAGACCAGTCTAAGAAACATGGCGAATCCTCATCTCTACAATAAATCGAAAAAAATTAGTCGGGCATGGTGGCACATGCTTATGGTTCCCGATACCTGGAAGGCTGAGGCAGAAGGATCACCTGAGTCCAGTAGGTTGAGGCTGAGGTGGCTGTGAGCGTGCCATTGCACTCCAGCCTGGGCAACAGAGTAAGACTCCAAATTTAAAAAAAAATTACTATCTGGTAAATGCATACACCAGTAACATAGTCATTTATTATGATCAAGTATTACATGATATTCATAAATGCATGTGCAGGGCTTTTATCCAACTGGCCAGTTGGTTTGTTTGTGGCAGTTTCCCACAAATATGCAAGTGCTGCCCTGCACTAAGACATTTTGACAGCTAAGATGTCACTAAGCAACAGGAATTGTTCAGCTCCATTTTAATCTCACAGGACCACAGTTATATATGCGGCCTGTCAGTGACCAAAAGGTCGTGATGCAACCTGTGACTGTACTGTTTACCTTTTCCAGGATATCATATAAATGAACAATGTAGTATGAGCCTTATGAGATCAGCTCCATTTCCTCAGCATGGATGCTGTTGCAATCCCTCCAAGCTGAGAGTACCAGTCCTTCTTTTTCTTTCTATAGTTGAGTGGTATTCCATTATGTGGGTGTACTATGTAGTTTACTTATTCACTCACTGAAGAACATCTCAGTGGTTTCAAGTTTTTGACAGTTATGAAAAAAGTTGGCATAAACATTCATGTTTGAGTCTGTGTAGAACTGTCTTCAGATCTCTAAGGAAAGGGCTTAGGAGAGGAATTGCTAGGTTGTACGGTAAGTATGTGTTAAATTTGTGAGAAATGGCCAAACGGTTTTCCAGAGTGTCTGTACTGCTTTGTATTCCCACCAGTGGTGGGGTGGAGTTCCAGTTCTGCGTTCTTGCCTGCCATTGTCAGTAGCATTTCTTTTCATTCTCTCAAGAGTGTCTTTTGCAGAACAAAGTTCTGTGTTGTTTTTTTCCTTTTTTTCTTTTACAGAGTGAGCTTTCGGTGCCATATCTGAGACCTCTTTGCTTAGCCCCAGATCATAGACATTTTCTCCTATGTTTTATTCTAAAAGTGTTTTACATTTTACATTTAGATCCACTTTGAGTTTGCTTTTGTATCAGGTATAAGAATTACATCAAAGTATTCCTTCATCTGACATTGTCTTCATTTCACCTAAATCCCTAAAGAATAGCCAGGCACGATGGCTCATGCCTGCAGTCCCAGCACTTACGGGAATCTGAAGCAGGAGGATTGCTTGAGCCCAGGAGTTTGAGACCAGCCTGGACAACATAGCAAGACCTTATCTCTACCAAAAAAAAAATCAGCCTGGTGTGTTGGCATGCACTTGTGGTTCCAGCTACTCTGGAGGCTAAGATGAGAGGATCACCTGATTCCAGGAGGTTGAAGCTCAGTGAGCCATCATTGTACCACTGCACTCCAGCCCGGGCAGTAGAGCAAGATCCTGTCTCAAAAAAAATTGTCTTGCAAATCACTGTCTCAAAAAAAATTGAGAAATTGTCTTGCAAATCATTGTTCTTCTCTATGTAATATGTCATTTTTTTTTTCTGGCTGGCTTTAAGTTTTTTTTCTTTGTCTTTACTTTTTCTCTTTTTTTGACAATTGTTATTTAACTTTTATTTCTCTGCAATCCAACTAGATGTGGAAGAAAATATGGAACCCAAAGAACTGCAGCCAGGACACAAAGATGATAGGCTACTGTGAGTACATGGGCAGGAAGGGGGCTCTCCTGAGCGACAGAAGGAGTGATCCAGTAGTTAAGATAAAACACGTTCAAGTCATTAGCGCTGTCCACAGTTGGCAATGGTAATCTTCTTGCAGATCTTGCCATTCTTGGACCCATAGCCCTCCATGGCTTGCACAGCATTCATGCTATCTTTCACCTTGCCGAAGACCACAGACTTGCCATTCAACCTTTCTGTCTTAGTAGTGCAGATGATAACCTGGGAACTGCTTGTGATGGGTCCAGCATTTGCCATGGACAGGATGCCAGAATCTGTATGCTTCAGGATGAAGTTCTCATCATCAAATTTCTCCCCATAGATGGATTGCTGCCAGCGCCATTGTGGTGTATAAAGTTACCGCCCTGGCACATAAACCCTGGAATAATTCTGTGAAAGCAAGAACCCTTATAACTGAATCCTTTCTCTCCAGTGCTCAGAGCACGGAGGTTTTCTGCTGTCTCTGGAACTTTGCTTGCAAACAGCTAGAAGGAGGTACGACCCAAGGCCTCTCCCTCAACTGCAAAGTCGAAGAACGTGGTGCACAGCTGATGTTTTGGGGCTCCAGGGGGTGGAGTCTGCAAAGCGTTTGGTCTTTAGTTTTAAGTAACTTGACTATGATGTGTCTTGGTATGGATTTATTTTAGTTTAGCTGTTTTGAGTTAATATCTGAGTCTGCAAATGTGTGTTTCCAAAACTGGAAGCATTTCAGCCATTATTTCTTTCTACGTGTTTCCTATACTAGTCTCTTTCTCCTCTCTTCCTGTAAGTCTGATGAAATGAATGTTAGACATCTGCAATTGTTTTCCAGGTACCTAAGACTCCATTCATTTTTTTTGGTCAATCTTTTTTTCTCTCTGTTGTTCAGATTGGATAATTTCAATTGATCCACCCACAAGTTCACTTTCTTTTTTTAACTCCATCGTGCTATTGAGAGTATCCAGTGAATTTTTCTAATTTATGTTATTGCAGTTTTGAGACGGTATGGTGTGGCTCACCCCTATAATCTCAGCACTTTGGGAAGCCCAAGTGGGAGGATCACCTGAGCCCAGGAGTTCAAGACCAGCCTGGGCAAAATAGTGAGATCTTCATGTTTAAATGAGTACATAAATAAAGTTATTGTATTTTTTAGTTCTAAAGTTTCTATTTGATTCTTTTCTAATTTTTGTTTTACTCTACTTATCTTTTTTTTTTTTTTGAGTTGGAGTCTCACTCTGTCACCCAGGCTGGAGTACAATGACACACTCACAGCCACCCCAGCGCCTACCTGCTGGGCACCGGTGAGCCTTCCTTTTGCCTCAGCTTTCCAAGTAGCCGGAACTGCAGGTGTGCACTAATTTTTTTTTTATTGATTGTAGTGACAAGGTCTTGCCAAGTTGCCTGGGCTGGTCTTGAACCCTCCGCCTCAGGCAATCCACTCGCCTCAGTCTCCCAAAGTGCTGGGATTATAGACTGAGCAACTGAGCCTGGCCTACTTTTCATTTCTAAATTTTATTTTTATAGAGTTTCACACACACACCTCCGCCCCGTCCCCACAGCTTCCAGTAAAATCTTGTGTTTGTGTGCTATATATGTTACAATAAATGAACCAATATTGACATTATTGCTAACTAATGTCCAAAGTTTACAATGGGACTCGCTTTGTGTTGTACATTCTGTGCATTTTGGCACATAGATAATGACATGTAGTCACAGTAGAGTATCACACAGAATCATTCCACCACCCTAAGTATTCCCTGTGTATCACATATTTTATCCCTCTCCTGCCTCCTCCCAAATCCTGGCAACTGCCCAACGTTTTACTGTCTCCCTAGTTTTACCTTCTCCAGAATGCCATCTGAAATCATACAGTATGCAGCCTTTTTGGACTGATTTCTTTTACTTAGTAATACAAGGTCTGACAATTAGGTTCGTGAATTTGCCATGGTGCGCTTATGGTGTCAGCACCATACAAACAACTCAGTAAGGCTTCATAATCTTGGTATGCCAGTGTTGCACAGCTGTGTTTGTGTAGATGTGTGGCAGTGTCTTGCTGAGTGGCATTCATTATTGTTGTTGCATGTTTTTGTGTGCCATCACAGTGTCAGAGCTTGAATGAGAACAATGAACTTGTTAAACTCGGCAAGAGTGGGAGTGAAATCGGGGAAACGTTAGTCCAAATTTATGAGGATAACACCATGAGGAAAATGGCAGTGTACAAATGGATTAAACGTTTTCCTGAGGGGAGAGAAAACATCATTGATGAAAATAGGTCAGGATGGGCAGTAATGAACAGAACTGATGAAAACATTGCAAAAATTCATCAAATCGTGCATCAAAATCATCAGCTGACTATGAGAGGCACAGCAGACCAAATTAAAAAAACAGGAAAATTTTAACTGAAAATCTTGGCATGAGAAAGGTGTGTGCAAAAATGGTCCTGAAGGAGCTCTTGCATCATGACAATGCACCAGCTCACACAGCACTGTCTGCAAGGAAGTTTTTAGCCAGTAAACAAATAACTGTATTGGAACACCTCCCTACTTACCTGATCTGGTCCCCAATTACTTTTTTCTTTACCCGAAAATAAAGGAAATATTGAAAGGAAGATATTTTGATGACATTCGGGACATCACAGGTAATACAATGACAGCTCTGATGGCCATTCCAGAAAGAGTTCCAAAATTGCTGCTATGGGTGTGGTGGGGGCCTTTTAAAAAAAAGTTTCAAAGCATATATCACAATTAAAATGTTTCACTTTGTTAACGCAAAACTCCATCTTCAGTACCTGCAGTGGATACTGCAAGACCCTTCTTGTAACACTGTGCTCAGTGCTTGCAGCCAAAACCACAAGCTTGTGCTATTGTTACAAAAAGTACTAAACTTTCCACCATGAAAAGCCCCTTCCCCCAAAGACAATGCAAAACATATAAGAACTGAGGCTCGATTGCGATCGTGGACCAGCCTTTGCGACTGGAGTCCGCTGGACTGAACACCGGCATTCCAGAAACAAACACAGCTTCCTGCTTACCAACCTCAGTGTCACGGTCTCTCTGACTTGTTTTTCCGCAACAGGTGCACTAAGCATGGGTGTCGGTGCATAGCTTCCCAAGGGGAGTACTTCAAAGGTGACCATAGTGATATTCAGCAGTGAAGTATGTAGCACTTTTTCTAGGACGAGTCCATGAACTTAACCACATATGTATTTAAGTTGTTTTCATGGCTTCTTTTTTTTTTTTTAAGTTGGAGTCTCACTGGAGTGCAGTGGCCGCTCCTGGCCACCGCAGCCTCGACCTGCTGGGGCTCCGGCAATCCTTCCGTCTCAGCCTTCCAAGTAGCTGGAACTACAGGCGTGCACTACCATGCCCTGCTAATTTTTTGATTTACTGTAGAGATGAGGTCTCGCCTGCCCAGGCTGGTCTCGAACCCGTGGGCTCAGGCAATCCACTCACCTCAGCTTCCCAAAGGCATGGGATTACAGGCAGAGCCACCGAGCCCAGCTTCCATGGCTTCTTAAGGCTTGGTAGCGCATTTCATTTTAGCATTGTCTGGATGTATCAAAATTCGTTTATCCATCTATCTATCGAAGGACTTCTTGGTTGCTTCCAGTTTTTGGCACTTATTAATGAAGCTGATGTCAACATCCATGTGCAGGTTTTTGTGTGGTATCAGTTTTCAACGCCTTGGGATAAATACCTTGAACTGTGATTATTGGATCAGAAGGTAAGACCATATTTGGTATTGTAAGAAACTGCCAAACTCTCTTCCTAAGTGGCTTTACCATTTTGCATTCCTACCTGCGGTGAACGAGAGTTCCTGTTGCCCTGCATACTTGCCAGCATTTAGTGTTGTGCTTCATTTTATATTTTATTTTATCTTTGAGTTGGAATCTCACCTAGGCTGGGGTACAGTGGCGAGATCACAGGTCACCATAGCCTCCACCTCCTGGGCTCAGGTGATCCTCTTGTCTCAGCCTCCTACATAGCAGGGACTACAGGAGCACACCACCAAGCCTGGCTAATTTCTTTTTTCATTTTTTATAGAGACAAGATCTCACTATATTGCCCAGGCTGGTCTTGAAGTCCTGAACTCAAGCAATCCTCCCTCCTTAGCCTCCCAAAGCGCTGGGATTACAGGCATGAGCCGCTGTGCCTGGCCTTTTTTTGTTGTTGTTTAATATTTGCCATTTTAAATACTAGTCATTCTAATACATGTGGGGTACTGGTATCTCACTTTTGTTTTAGTTCCCAATTTCCTAAAGACCTATGATGTTGAGCATCTTTTTGCATGGTTAATTGCCATCTATGCATCTTCTTTGGTAAGGTATCTGTTCAGATATTTTGCCTGTTTAATTGAGTTGTTTGTTTTCCTATTGTTGAATTTTAAGAGCTGTTTGTAAATCTGATTACAAGCCCTTTATCAGGTATGTGTTTTGGAAATATTTCCTCTCAGTCTGCAGCATGTCTCTTCAATGTCGTTTGCAGAGCAGAAGTTTTGAATCTTAAGTAAGTTTAACATCAATTATTTTCTCTCATGGTTGTGTTTTTGATGTTGTATTTAAAGACTCACTGCCAAATTCAGTCTCACCTAGATTTCTTCCTGTACTACCTTCTAGGAGTTTTCTAGTTTTGCTGTTACATTTGGGAATGAGATCCATCTTGTGTTAATTCTTGTGAAAAGTGTGAAGTTCAACTCCCTTACCTTTGCTACATTGCCTTTGTTCTTTTGTCAAGATCAGTTGACTATATTTGAGTGGGTACATTTGTGTTCTTATACTCTTCTGTCGACCAATACTTGTATTCTCTCATCAATACCACTCTGTCTTGACATTTGATTCTTTGTCTATCTTCTACATCTCTGTTGAGATGTTCTTATTTTCCATTCACTGCATTACTTCTTAGAGCAGGTAACAACATCTTTGTTTGATGATTTCAACAGCTGTGTCACCCTTTGGTTGGTGTCTGTTGAATGTGTTTTTCCTTACAATTTTTTTTTTTTTTTGAGTTGAAGTCTCACCCCATCACCCAGGCTGGAGTGCAGTGGCACGCTCCCAGTCACTGCAGCCTCAACCTACCGGGTTCCAGCGATCCTTCCACCTCAGCCTTCCAAGTAGCTAGAACTACAGGTGTGTGCTACCACGCCCAGCTAACTTTCCTTATAATTGTTGAGATTTTTCCTGGTTTTTCACATGTCAAGTAATTTTTAATTGCATCCTGTACACTGAAAATATTTTGTTGTAAATATTTTGTTAGTGAATATTTTGTTTGTCTGGGTGCTGGTTAAATCTTATGAAGAATGTTTTGTTTTGTAATCAGTTAGGTTAGGTTCACACTGGCAGTCCCACTTTATGTGAGCTGATGTCAGTTCTGTTTTTTGTTTGGTTTGGTTTGGTTTTTGTTCGTTTGTTTGGTTTTGAGTCAGGGTCGCACTCTGTCACCCAGGTTGGAATGCAGCCTCCACCTCTTGAGCTCAAGTGGTCCTTCTGATTCAGCCTCCCAAGTAGCGGGGGCTATAGGCATGCACCACCATGCCTGGCTAATTTTTTTTAACTTTTTTTGTGAAGACGCGGTCTCACTATGTTGCCTAGGCTGGTCTCCAACTCCTGGGCTCAAGGGATCCTACCATTTGGCCTCTCAAAATGCTAGATTAACTGGCATGAGCCACTGTGTCTGGCACTCAGTTCAGTTTTGAAAGCTTTTCACCGGCGCTATTAGGATCTGTCTTATGTGGGTATCACCTAGTGGCAAGTCTAGGGCCAGGGCAGTGTCGACCCCATAGATTAATTCTGAGAGCTTACGGTATGCTGTTTGAAGGTGGGTGCAAATGGGGTAAGCTGTGAGTTCACACATGACTTCATGGGGTTGCTTTCCCAAACTCCCTCCTCTGTGTAATTTCCTAACAGTTTCTGGCTCTTAGGGGATCCCCCATACTGGTCTTCCAGTTAGAAGGCCAGGACTGTGTTTTCCAACTCTGCTGTGCATCTCCTATGACTAATTTTGTCCCCTAGGCCAAGTGCCACGGTGGCAAAGGAAAACCAGCAAGCATTGGGCATTCCCTCCTTACACTCTTCTCAGGGCTTTAGTGTCTGTGCTACCCACCCTGCCACTGCTGCCCCCTCCTTCCAGACTTCCCAGGAGAGGAGTGGTTGAAAACAGAAAGCAAACAAAAAACTGGAAATTCCCTTCCCTTCCCCTGACATGTAGGGGCCCACTTCCGGTTCCTTGGACCAGAGACAGAGGCTTCATAGCTCTTTATGCCTGCACCTGATCAGCATGTCCAGACTTTAGGTTGTCTTTGAGCTCAGGTCAGGGAATACCGGGGGGCGGGGGGACAGATGGGAGACAGTAAACTTACTGCCTGTCCGGTGGTACTTTGATCCCCATGATCCACTTACTGGTATGACTTTTCAGGATCCTCAGATAGCTGCTCCATGCATATTGCCCAGGAATTTTAGTTGCATTCAGTGGGAGAGACAGCCTGGAACATTCTTGCTCCATCTTACCCAGAAGCAGAGCTGGGTATAACCCATTATTTCTTACTATTTCATAGCTCTCCATGCATGTGTGTCCTATGTTTTATCCATCTATTCCTCTGATTTTCTGCCATCACCAACATGAGAAGTGCTTTGTTTTTGAACTGAGAAGTAGGATTCTAGTTTGTCAGTCAGGTGTCATCTTTGTTTGGTCCAGTGTGTCAGATTGTTCACAATGTCCACAGCAGTCCATCTTTCATGGAAAGTACCCTGGCTCCTGTATCACACACTCTCAACACAAGCCATCAGCCAACTTTCCAATTCCTACCAGTCAAAAAGGCATAAAGTGATATACCATTTGCTTAATGTACCTTTCTCTAATTATCTATGAATTTACGCATCTTTCCATATGCTTGCTAGCTTTGGGGGTTCTGTGAGTTGCCTCCTTTTTCTTGACCTATTTTTCTACTGGAGTTGCTGCTACTTCCCAATTTATTTGCAGGGGTTATCTGTATTTTCTAGACCATTGTTTTAGCTGTTGCAAATATCTTCATGCTTTACTTGTTTCCTCACTTTGTCTGCAATATCCTTCATTAAACAGAAACCCAGTTATGGTGACATTATCTAGCACATTAGTTGTGGGTTATTGTGAATTACCTTTATTTTCTTTTCTTCTGCCTTAGTATTGTTTTCCGTTGCCGTTTTGATGTGATCATATATGTTGTTCAGTAGGTCCTTCATTGCCCATAGGTCAAACAGTAGTCTATATTGTATTCCGTTATCTTTAAAGCCTTTCTCTGCATATTTAGTTCTCCAGTCAACTTTCGTGTGACATTGGATAGGGAGCCAGTTTTGTTTTTCTCCTGATGGAGAGCCTATTTCCAGCACGAACACTGAACAACTCATTTGTTCTCTGCTGATCCATTCTGTCATCTTTGTCATCTATCAGATTCCTGTGTGGGTGAATATGGACCTGGCCCTGAGCAACCTAAGGTGCTATTGGTCTGTTCTTAAGCCAAAACGTTATTTTTCTTTTCTGTTACTGCTTTTTGAGTTGACTACTCTGACACTGCAGTATGTCTTAAAATGTGGTAAGATTCTATCAGTTGTTGCTTGAATCATTCTGAGCTGTATATTTTGATGCTTATATGGTTTTAGTGAATATAACTTCTTATACCATACGTCATTTACAAGTACATGTATTTATTTCAACCATTATAATCGTTTCTGTGTCTTGAATTCTAGGTTTTCAGATAATAAGATCGTTAACAAGCTCTTTGGGATTATGATTTGTATATCTTTTCCTATCCTTTCACTTATTTTAAGGTAATTATAAACCCTACCAAACTATTTATTCACCCTTACTTCCGAAACCTTTTTAAAATCTACTGGCTCCATTTCTCTTATTATTTGAGTATTTCTTCTTAAAGTACGTTCAATGTGGTCTTTGTGTGGCAAGTCTTTTGAGGTTTTATATGCCTAATTATCTTTTTATTATAGCTCACATTTGAGTGACAGTTTAGTGCATATAAAATTCTAAATTCATAGTTATTTTCCTTCAGTATTTAAAAAATATTATTCTGTTGTTTTCTCATGTTCACAGTTGTTGAAATGCCTGATAGCAACAACTTGTGGCTTTCTTGTTCCTTTGAGTGTTAAGGCTGTGCTTTTCTTGTATAGCTTCTTTTATTCCTTTCTCTTTGTTTTTAATGCTCTTGAAGTGCATTGCAAGAGGCTTAAATGTGTTTTTTTTTTCCTATTTTCTTCTCTGACATGCTATGAACCTGCTCACTCAGAGAGCTTTCATTCTCTTCTAAGTTCTAGGAAGTTTGTTTCAGCCTTTAGGACCCCTATACCTCTTTGTTTTTCTACGACACACCTTCTCTCTGCTTCTCCTGCTGCCTTCTGGGAGATTTCCTCAGCCTGACCTTGCTGATTCCTGCGGCAGCCTCCCTGCCTGCCATTCATCCCATTCCTCGTATTCTTTATTTCAACTACAACGGTATTATTACCAAACCGTTCTTTTGGCTTATTTTTGGATAGCTTCCTTTTCTTACTTTATAATGCCTTTCTTTTTCTTTTTAAGTATGTTTAAAAGCTTCATGTTCTTGGTCGACCTGTTCTGACAATTCTGCTTCAGGTAGAAGATGCTGTCCCATGTCAATTTTCTTTCAGGCTTTGTCCTCTTGGGCGTCTAGTTATTTGGGTGTATCAGAGCTTCTTTTAGGTAAAGAAAGAAAGAGCTGAGCATAGGTTTTGATCTGTGCCAGTCCTGGTGGATTTAAGGAGAGGGTTAGGGCCTCAGGATACAGGGCCCTAGCACCCTAGAACCCTTTTCACTGCCAGTCAGAGAGTCACCTTGAACTTGTAGTCATCTAGAATACTTCAAGGAGGCCACCTCCTTCCTTCGTAACCCACCAACTGCTGTTGTTTGGAGAGAGATGGATGAGTAAATGCCCAAGTGCCACTGCTTAATTCTCATGTGTTTTCATCACCTTGACACTTGGGAACATCCTCTGGCCCCACTGATGTCACCCAAGGAACCCTGCACTGGTGCCTGGGTTGCTGCCCCCAGTTTCTTCAATAAAGAGACAGACACTGACTATACCAAGGGAATGTGTGTGTTGCGGGGGCAAAGGCGAAAACAGTAGAACTTAAGAAGCGCTCCTCCAACCAGTATTCTCCTTGCCACCTCTGGTTAACTTCCCCACTCCCAGGGCACCCCAATATACATCAGTTCAAAAGAACATTCAGTCCCCCCAGGAGTTTAACACCTTTGGTGTTGTTGGTTCCTGGAGTCGATGTTTTCCTTTTGTTTTTCTAGTTCTCCAGGCTGATCTGGGGGCGGGGAAACAGTAGCCTATGCCAGGCATCTTGATAAGACATGCTCAGTCTTTGTGTATCTGAAAACTTGTGTATTTCACCTTCACGCTTGAACGTTGATTTTGCTGGGTTTACAATGCCAGGTGGGCAGTTTGCTATGGTTTGGATATTTGACCCCTTCCAAATCTCATGCTAAAATTTGATCCTCAGTGTTGGAGATAAGGACTAATGGGAGATGTTTGGGGCATGGTGTGGATCACGCATGAATGACTTGGTACAGTCATCACTGTAACGAGTGAGTTCTTGCTCTATTAGTTCCTGCAAGGATAGCTGTTAAAGAGAACCTGGCACCTCCTCCCACTCTCCCTTTGTTTTTCCTCTCTCATCATAAAATCTCTGCACACGCTAGCTCCTCTCTGCCTTCTACAAGTGAAAGCCTCTACCAGAAGAAGATCCTGACACCATTTCTTGCACAACATGCTGGACCATGAACCAAATAAACCACTTTTCTTTATAAATTACCCAGCCTCAGATATCCTTTTATATGAACATAAACAAAGACACAGTTATAAGGCATCACTCCATTCTCTTCTGCCTTCTGTCATTGCTGCTCACAAACCTGCTGTTGGTTTGTCATTCCTATGTGGGAATCTCTTTTCCTCTCTATTTTAAAAATTATTTTTCTTTTGTGTTCTACACAATGTCTACATGTGTATTTCTGCTTTTTAAAAAATATATTTCTAGATATGGTCTATGCTTCCTATAACTGAATTCATGTTTTTGATCAATGTTTGAGAATTTCTAGATATTTCATATCTAGTTTTCAGTTCATTAATTCTCTCTACAGCTATGTCTAATAAGGTATAAATTTAGCAACTGAGAGTTAACTATTGTATTTTCATTTATAAAAGTTCTGTTTGATTCTTTTTCAAATTGCTTGCACATTTTGGATATTTCCTTACCTTTGCTCATTGTTAGGTTCTGTCTTTTGTTTTTTTAAATATTTCATACATAATTATTTTGTGTGCTGCATTTATTAGTTCCAGTATCTGAAATTCCTGCAGCCTAAAACTACTTCTCTGCTGGTTCTCATTTATGTGGCTTCTTTCCTTGTATCTGTCAGCCTTTATCAGAAGCTCATGTATTTTTTTTGAGTTGGAGTCTCACTCTGTCGCCCAGACTGGAGTGCAGTGGCCGCTCCCGGCCACCGCAGCTTCGACCTGCTGGGCTCCGGTGATCCTTCCGCCTCAGCCTTCCGAGTAGCCGGAATTATAGGCATGCGCTACCACATCCGGCTGGATTTTAGAGATGAGATCTCGCTGCTCATGTGGGTCTCAAACCTGCGGGCTCAGGTCATCCACTTATCTCAGCCTCCCAAAGGCACAGGATTACAGGCTGAGCCACCGAGCCCGGCTCTCATGTATTATTTAATTCAGCCTGTCTGCATGCAGAGGGCCTCAGCATCTTCTTTCAAAGCAGGTTTGCAGTTTTCTGGTGGCAGGGTCTGGGGAAGGGGTGGCAGGAACCATGTATGGCCAGGAAGGTGGCAAAAAGAAGTCCCTGAAAGCCCAGGAAGCAGGCCAAGGAGATAAACGAGGAAGATAAAGCTTTCAAGCAGAAATAAAAAGAGCAACAGAAAACTCAAGGAGTTAAAAGCAAAGGCTGTGGGGAAAGGCGCCCCCTGGCCACAGGTGGAATTAAGAAATCTGGCAAAAAGTAAGCTGTTCCTTGTTTCTGAGGCCATGATGACTCTTGATTCCATTCATACTTAAACCATCTATATTCCCTGACATAACTTCTTTGCCACCTATATCTAGAATGAAGTGTTGTCTTGAAGCCTGTTGTATATTTAAGAATAAACTTTTGTAAAAAAGAAAAAAACAAAACAACAAAAACAAAGCAGGTTTGCACTGGTTTCCCCTTGGAATTGGTGAGTGCTACTGCCCCAGTGGTTTCTTCCAGCATCCTGATCTATTGCAGTCCTGGGTTCAGTTCTCCCTCCTCCCTCCTCTGGGGAGCCAAAGTCTGTTTTCCAATCCCAGCCCCAACTTCAGCATTATTCCCAGGTTGACCCTAGACTTTTAGGTTGTTTTCCATTCACCATTCTGGTGTCAGGTCTTTGTTTGGGGTTCTTCTATTTGTTTTTTTTTTAACCTTTAGAGATTTCCCTTATTTCTTTTTTTGGAAATCCAGAAATACATTAAAAAGTACATTTGTTGTAACTTATCCAATATCTAGCTGCATGTTAGTGGGAGAGCTAATTGGAGCATGTAGTCTGCACACTGCAGAGTTTAGAAACCTCTGTCCTGCCTCTGTCCCTGCTCATCTACCTCCAAAGTGCTCCGAAGAGAGACAAGTTCTCTTTCCACCTTCCTGGTCCAGTGTCTCAGAAGCATCCCTCATTGTTGACCACCCCCCTTCCTTCTCATGTCAGTATCCCTTCTTGGCTCCTGTAAGTCCACAGTGCCCGATGCTCCTCTTTTCTCTCTGGCTGCTTCTTTTAAGTATCCCTACTAAGCATGGAGTGGGGAAGTGGTTGTCGAGGATGATCCCCTCCCCTATCCCGGGTCCTGGACCCTGCTTGTTTGTGGCCCAGCACCAGTGGGTCAGTCTTGGCTCACAATGGCCGGATGAGCAACTTCCGAAGAACTGAGTCATGGGGGCCTTCTTATCCACAACAGCTGGGGCCAGGGTCTAAAGGGGGGAGCCCGACCAGTCTCTGAACACACCAAGGAGGGAGAGCCAGAGAGGCCAGAGTGAACGCTGTTAGCATTTAATATAAAACTCAACAACAACAGCAAAGATAAGTGGAGTGGGTCCGAGTCCTGCAGTTCAGGTCACATACTGGGACAGTTCCATGACGTCTTGCAAGAAACTCATGTAGAACTTGTGGCATATGGAGTCCTGGGCCTGCCCGAGAATCTCAAAGTCTGCAGCAGAGACCACAGATGTGACTGTGCAGCCACAGCCCTGCAGGCCCAGCCTGAGAGGGACACTTGCTGTGCAACTGAGGGTCAGGTGGGGCCAGTCTGTCCCAGGGGCCCAACTGAGGGGCATGTGGCTCTTAGTGGGGGCAGTGCCTGTCCTGGTAGCACCACCGCTAGAGGTGTGTTTGTCAGGGGCTGGGCATTGCCCTGAACCGAGAGCAGCATCTGAGGGGGGACACAACCCTGCCCCATGCCCCAGGCTGAAGGAGAAGATGATGCCACACCCATGGGAAAGCTTGGAATGGGGAAAACACAACCTCATCAGGGGGCTTCCTCAAGTGTCAGGGAAGAGACAGGTCTCCTCTCAACCATACAGCCCTAGACATGAGGGCAGAGGTCCCATCTTACGTCTCTTAAGGACTTCCACGTCACCCTTCTTCAAGTAGAAGCAGAGGTCAGCAAAGTAGTTCTGCAGCATCCCCCCTGGACAGTCAGGAAGGTGGTGAGGGGGTACCTGGGCTCCCTACAATCTCCCTGGGTAGTCAGGGAGATGGTGAGGGGGTTTCTGGGTCCCCTGAAACTCCCTTGGACAGTCAAGGAGGTGGTGAGGGGTTCACCTGGGTTCTCTGCAATCTCCTTGGACAGTCAGGGAGATGGTGAGGGGATGTCTGAGTCCTCTGAAACCTCCTTGGACTCAGGGAGGCAGTAAACAGTAGAGGTGCCTGGGCCCCTGTTCCTCCAAGGATGTTGCTGGTGGGGAACCCCCATGCCCAGTGGGGAAAGTGGGCAAGCTCAGGGTGGGCAGGCAAGACCATCGGGTCAGCACCTACCGATGAATTTCATGGCTGCCAATTTCAGGTTCTTCTGGGGGCTCTCCAGGAAAACTAAGGCCTGCATGAGAAACTGGTGGTGGTTGCCGAAGTTGCTTTCCACCTGGGGAGGGAAGATGAGATGGTCTGTGGCCAGGTTGCAGGGGATCAGCGAGTCTGAGGGTCCCCTTGGACACCTAACTTTCTGGTCTCTGGTGCTTGGTTCCATCTAGGGCTCCCTGGTAGCCCCAGCACCTCACTCCCACTGAGCACAGCCTGGAAACCAGGAGCCTGGACTTGGGTCCAGCAGGGTTGTGATGGAGAGGAGGCTGGAAGGGCTAAGCTGGTCAGTATGACCAGCTCCTTTATTCAGTCTCACCTTGGTTGGGAGCCTGGATCATGGGATCTGAAACTGACCATCCTTCCTGACATTATCTTTGGCCTTTCCTCCCATGTCTATCCCCATGCCACCCCATAGCTGCCACGCTTGGGCCAGGGCTAGGTCCATAGCCAGTCAGAGCCAATAAGATGCTGGGTCCATTGGCTGGGTGAGGGGCTGACCTCCTGGGTACATTGGCTGGTTCTCATCCTCCTGGGGTGTGCTGGGCTCACATTTCTAAGAGGGAACAGCCAGTCCAGGACAGGGGCCATAGTGGGACCCTGAGGACAAAGTGAAATCTTAGAAGGGGTTCCCAGGAGCTTCATTTGACCTCTATATCATGGCCTCCTGTGGTTGGCATTTTTTGAAGATTTCAGTTTTAGAAACTGATTTGTCTTATTGTCTGAACCTGTATGAATTGGCTTTTCAGCCACTACCAAGTCTCCTAATGAGTAGATACCCTTGGCCCTCAGCCCCTCAGTCACCACAATCCCTGCACTTCCCAGACAGACCCTTGGGCCACATGCCCAGGCCATGGTCCCCTGGGCTGCTCCAACAGTGGGGCACTGATGTCAGGTCATTCCTGCCCAAACTGGAACCTGCCTGTAGGCTCCCCATTGGCTGGGCTGACTCAGAGCCACTTGCGGTCTGCAGCCCTTTCCACCCAAGCCTCCTTCCTTCCCTCTCTCTTTCCACAGGGGAGAGATCCCCATTGCAGCCCGGACTTGCAGTTCCAGCCACAAGGCAACCTGGGGTCTATGGAACACCCTCCCAACCCTGGACATGCACAGTATGATTCATCTTCCACACAGAAGAACATCTCAGCTGACAGCAAACCCACATGGCTGCAAGTTTGATCATCAACCCATGACCTTAAAAAGACCGACACTTTCCTACTCTGGGCCCACTTAGGGGGCTGCATAGCAGTGCTGGCCCACTACCTGACCTCATGCGTTCTTCCTGGGGCCCAGACTCTAGTCTTTCAACATCTTCCATTCAAATCTCCCTGGAGAAGGGATGAGCCTTTGTCTTGGAATGGAAAAAAATTAAGAAGGGTTTGGAACATTCTAATATTGCCAGAAACAAAGATGTTGTAAAAAGATGTCCAGGGGCAAAAACAAAACAAACAAACAAACAAATATTCAGGGACAATGCTTAAAGAAAAAGGGTACACATTAAAGGGGCAGCTATTGGTCAGGTTGTAACAATTATGCATTAAAACCATGACGGTAACAATGGTAGCAATAGTTCCTTGGAATAAGCTGAATCTGTCATGGCCGACTTGTGTCCCCCTCCAAAATTCCTGTGTTGAATCTCTAATCCCCAAAACCTCAGAATGTGACCTTTATCTGGGGAAAGTGGATAGCATCTTAAAGAGGTGATCAAGTTAAGTGGGCACCAGTCCAATGTGACCGGTGTCCTTATAAGAAGAGATTAGGACACAGACACACACAAGGGAGGAGGCCATGTGGAGACTGGAGGTATATTGCCACAAGCCAAGAAACCACAGAAACTAGGAGGGAGACCTGAACAGATCCATCCCTAGCACCTCCTGAGGGAGCATGGCTCTGCTGACACCTTGACCTCGGACTTCTGGCTTCCTAAACTGTGTGAGGATACATTTCTGTTGTGTAAGCCCTTCTGTGGTGCTGTGTTATGACGGGCTCAGCAAACACACACAGGCCATAACTTAGTGCTACTCAGAAGAGTAGCATTAACAGAAAAGAGGTGATAACATAACAGAAAGAAAACTAAAACTTAATACTTTAACTTTTATTGGTGTTAAAAGGTAGGGAAGAAGCCGGGTTCAGTGGCTCAGCCTGTAATCCCGTGCCTTTGGGAGGCTGAGGTGAGTGGATTGCCTGA